>NC_057798.1:644054944-644171235 GCF_018294505.1 Triticum aestivum | reverse complement strand
TTCAGTTTTGAAAAAATCAAAAGAAAATGATAAAAACTTCAAAAAATAAAATCCTTCGAGAGGTAGTTATATTACTATATCTACTAGTTAGGAAAATTTGAAAACTTAAATTTGGACATGTTTTGCAAAAAGTGTAGGGAAAATGTAAAATGACTATAACTTTTGCATACGATGTCGGAAAAAAACGTATAATATATCAAAAAATTTAGCACGAAAATCCGCATCCGATGGAGACGGCCTACGGCCTGTTTGGAATTTTTTAGAATCCTCAAATTCGAAAAGGAAAAAAAGATATGGTCAAATTTCAGTTTTTTTAAAAAAATTTGGTTAAATTTGGTCAAACTACTTATTCAAGAAGTATTAATGTTACTACATAATTATTCAAGAATATTAGTGTTACTAAATAATTATTTCAATTTTTTGAATTTTGGTCAAACTATGGTCAAACTATGGTCAAACTTATTCAAGAAATATTAGCGTTACTAAATAATTACTGTTTTTTAGAATAATAGTTTCAAACTCAAACGGTGAAATGTGTGGCTTCATGCTCAAGCTAAACTCCTGAGGGTTAATAGGATTGACATCTTACTATTGTCAGGAAAACAACAAGTGCAGACTCGGAAACGAAGGAGAATAGAACTCGAAAGTTAAGGATGCTCGGGCTGGAGTAGTGAGAGGGATGGGTGACCGGTTGGGAAGTTAGATGATTTGGAATGAGTGATCCACACTTGAGCAGTTAAGAGAGGTGATTAGAGACTAAATCATCAAATAATTCAGAAAAATTAAAAATCGAAAAAAAAATCAATTTTTCCCCAAAATTTTCAAAAAAAAAATCAAAAAAAAACCTTTAGTACCGGTTGGTAACACCAACCGGTACTAAAGGTCCCCCATACTAGGGCGCGAGCTCACGCCACGTGGTGGCACTTTAGCGCCGGTTCGTGCCGAACCGGTACTAAAGGGGGGGGGGCCTTTAGTGCCCACACTTTAGTGCCGGTTCCATAACCGGCACTAAAGGCCCTTACAAACCGGTTTTAAAGCTCCGTTTTCTACTAGTGGATGATGAGCCCAGATTCCGCAAAATGGCTTGAGGCATGAAATCTGAGATGGGATCCATGTATGAGAACAAAGTGTGGACTTTGGTGGACTTGCTCGATGATCGGCAAGCCATAGCAAATAAATGGATCTTCAAGAAGAAGACTGACGCTGATGGTAATGTTACTATCTACAAAGCTCGACTTGTTGTGAAAGGTTTTGAACAAGTTCAAGGAGTTGACTACGATGAGACTTTCTCACCCGTAGCGATGCTTAAGTCTGTCCGAATCATGCTAGCAATTACCGCATTTTATGATTATGAAATTTGGCAAATGGACGTCAAAACTGCATTCCTTAATGGATTTCTTAAAGAACAGTTGTATATGATGTCCATCCAATGGCCGTACTGCTTCTTTAACCTCTGGTCTTCTTGCTCCAGCCGCCCAAATGACCGCCGGTCGTCCCGCCTGCTCCTGCCTCGCAGCCCTGACCGCCCCACACTACTCCAACCTCTGGCTAGGCCATCCCTCTACTCACCCACAACCCCGGTTATTCTATAGCGACGACAGCCTCATGATGCAACCAGAAGGTTTTGTCGATCCAAAAGGTGCTAACAAAGTGTGCAAGCCCTAGTGATCCATTTATGGACTAGTGCAAGCCTCTCGGAGTTGGAATATAGGCTTTGATAATGTGATCAAAGCATATGGTTTTATACAGACTTTTGGAGAAGCCTGTTGTCGGTGTCAAAACCGGCAGATCTAGGGTAGGGGGTCCCGAACTTTGCGTCTAAGGCTAATGGTAACAGGAGGTGGGGGACACAATGTTTACCCAGGTTCAAGCCCTCTCGACGGAGGTAATACCCTACTTCCTGCTTTATTGATCTTGATGATATGAGTATTACAAGAGTTGATCTACCATGAGATCATAGAGGCTAAACCCTGGAAGCTAGTCTATGATTATGATTGTTGTTGTCCTATGGACTAAACCATCCGGTTTATATAGACACCGGAGGGGTCTAGGGTTACATAGAGTCGGTTACAGAGAAAGGAATCTTCATATCCGAATTGCCAAGCTTGCCTTCCATGCAAAGGAGAGTCCCATCCGGACACGGGACGAAGTCTTCTATCTTGTATCTTCATAGCCCAATAGTCCAGCATACACATATAGTCCGGCTGTCCGAGGACCCCTTAATCCAGGACTCCCTTAGTAGCCCCTGAACCAGGCTTCAATGACGATGAGTCCGGCGCGCAGATTGTCTTCGGCATTGCAAGGCGGGTTCCTTCTCCTAATACTCCAAAGTAAATCTTGAACATAAGAATTGTGTCCGGCTCTGCAAAACAAATTCTGCATACCATCGTAGAGAGTATAATATTCCACGAATCCAATCTGCTGACAATTTCTCGTAGCGTGACATCACGCCACTGCCCGGTCCTTATTCGAACCGTTTCTTGGCCTGCCTTTCTGTATTTCGAGGTGCGGTTTCACTGGCACATCTTGTCGAAGCAGAGATCGGGTCCCCTTATCACGGGATTCTCATCAATACGGGTATGGGTAACCCAACTGCACGGCGCTTGGGGAATAAGCGGTTTTTGGGGCAAGTGGGGAGGCACAAGATTTAACTACCTTTATAAAGGCATAATGATTCCCTTCTTTCACCCACGCCTTCTCCTTCCTCTGCTCATCCATTCTCGAGCTCTAACGCCCAAGCTTTTGCCTTCTCCGCCAAAAAAGCATTCCGAACATGTCCGGATCTGGAGCGGGGGGCAAGTGGATGGCCTCCTCCGTCAAGAAGGAGGACATCAAGAAGCTCCGGGAGGCTGGTTACCTGGCCAAAGACATTGCTCATCGGCTTCCGGCCTAGGGGCAGATCATCCCCACCCCGGAGCCCCAGGAAAGGGTAGCGTTCCTCTCCGACTTCGTCTGCGGGCTGGGATTCCCCTGCACCCATTCGTCCGCGGACTGATGTTCTACTACGGTCTAGACTTCCATGATTTAGCCCCCAAGTCCATCCTCAACATCTCGGCATTTATTGTCATGTGCGATGCCTTTCTCTGCATCACACCTCACTTCGTCCTATGGCTAAAGACCTTTAATGTGAAGCCAAAGGTGGTGAGTGGCCAACAAGCGGAGTGCGGAGGCGCCACAAGATGCCCAATGTCACCTGCCCCGAAGGCTCCTTTGTGGAGACTGTAAAGGGGTGGCAATCGGGGTGGTTCTAAATCACTGAGCCACATGGCACCAACTGGGTGGCGACCCCCGAATTCCGATCCGAAGTCCCCATGCGGCTCACCTCCTGGCAAGAGAAGGGTTTAGCCTGGGGCTCAGTGGAAGAACTGACTGGGCTCCAGACATGTGTCCAGAACATGATAAGCAAGAAGATCAAGCTTGTCAACATGGTCCAGGTGATGCTCCTCCGCCGGATTCTTTCGTGCCAGAGCCGGACTTGTAATTTTGGGAGTTTGACCCGGCCAAGCACCATACGCTACTGGAGCTCTTCGGCATGACTCACGAAGACGTCTGGAAGGTGCTTTTTAAGGCCAGCGAGGTACCACTGCCCACGACCGAAGATCGCGGGCTCAGCGCAAAACACCGGGCTAATCCGGTAAGTTTTCATGTTTGCAAGGTATACCTTTTACTTGCATATCTGCGGGAGGAACCTAAGCCTCCATGCCAATCTTTCAGGCCTGGGTAACGATAGCGGAGCAGATTAACTGTCCAGCTCCGCTACCTGAAGATCCAGAAACACCTCTTCTGACGAAGATGCTGTTTCCGGCGCCCTATGAGGTGCCTGAGAAGAAGGCCAAAAATATGGCCAAGGGGACCAGAGATGGTCTCTGACGCAAGGATGCTTCAGACGTGACATCCAAGGACGCGATGATGCTCTCCTCCACCAAAGATGACGAGGTGGAGGAGGAGGAGGAAATCCATCTCCCCTTACTGGGGGGAGAAAGAAGAGGAAGGCCTCCTCACATGGGGAGGCCGAGGCGTCCAAGGAGGGAAAAACCTCCCTTCCGGACTACTCCGCCGTAGCCACCAACAACGGCGAGGAGTGGGAGCCCAGGGTCAAGCCCCTAGCCAAATCGTAAGTATCCGGACACGATAGTATTTCTGGCCCTTTCACTTTATCATTTTTAATGTGCTAGACACGCTCCTGCAGTCCGGCCAAGTCCAACATTGAGCTATCCTCCTCTTCGAGGGGATTGCTGGACCCGTCGGCGATGAACAGCGGGTCCCTTCTGATGGCCTCTTCCCCCAAGGCCGCGGACAACACCGAGGTGTTGTCTCGAAGGATACCAGGCCAAGGGGAGACCATTCTGGTGATGCCGGAGGATAAAACCCCGGTGGCCGAACTCATGGGGGGAAAGACCCCCATGGACACCGACGATGGGGGCCGCATCCAGTTTATCCCCCAGCCAAATACAGCTCCGGAGACCCAAGTGGCTCCAGATTCAGGCAGGAAGCCTCTCCCAATGAGGGGGGTGAGCTGCCTCCACCGGTGACCTCTGTCCATCCAGAGGCACCGAACAGATTGCTGGAAGCGCTTCGAGGCACTTCCATTGTTGAAGAACACCGTACTCTTATGAGTATGGTGATCGAGAAGATCCAGTCCGCCAAGAGCGGGCTGACCCAAGCCTGCACTAGCCTTCTAACATGCTTTAAGGTAAGTAATAAAATTGTGAAAGAATATCACAGTGTAGACAGTATCCCTTGATGCTCTGTTTGGTGTTCAGGAAGAAAAGCCGAACAGAGGATCAAATAATATTCGCAGGAGTCTGACATAAGATGTCTATGTGAATGAGCAGGCATCGCTGCTAGCTGCTGCCGCTCATACTGCAGAGGTCTCCAGCCTGAAGCAGAACCTGGAGCAGGCCGAGGGAGAGCTCGGCCTCATGAAGAGGCAGCTGGAAGAAAGCCAAGGTATGTAGTACCATGTATGTATATTTATGAAGGATGAATGGTTCATGCTAAGTAAAGCGTCATGAACTTTGTTAGGGGCCACGACCGAGGTGGAGGCCCTCAAAAAGCCGTTAGCCGAGTCTGGCGACAAAGCGGTCAAGGAATATGCCGCACGCGAGATGCTGGAGGCTCGGGTTAGCGAGGTCCAACAAGAGCTCCAGGACACCGTCAAGAAGTACGAGTCCTTGGAGAGTGACTCTAAGACTCAAAAGTCCGAGCTTGCCAAGGCCCTCCAGAGCGTGCAAGACGCCAGAGCTGAAGCCCAGAGGGCCCTCTAGGAGATCCAGGCGGCCAAGAAGATTGCGGCGGGTAAGGCTTTTAATATGCAAAGCAAGCATGTGAAGGAGACATTCTTTTTACTTACCCAAATTTGGAGTTCTCCAGGAGTGTTTGCGGATCTGCCATGCAGTATATCAGATGCCGCAGAGTTCTACCGAGCCGAAGAAGGGAGATCTACAGAGAAGCTGTTCTGGTCCCAATACCTCGGACAAGAACATCCAGTGCCCTTTAGCGACTAGCTGAAACAGCTGGTCGAGCTGCACAAGGTGGCCAAACTGGCCATGAAGGACCTCATAGTCCGGCTATGGCCTGCCGAGCCCATGCCCAGTAGCTACTTCAGACTCGTGAAGCGGCTTGTTAGCGCCTGCCCATGGCTTGAAGTCATAAAGCGGTCGGTTTCCATTGAAGGTGCGCGGATGGCCTTTGCCCGCACTAAGATGCATTGGGCAAAGATGGATGCCAAGAAGCTGATGACCGAGGGGCTGCCTGAGGGCAAGGAGCATCGCCGACCCGAACTGTACTATGACGGCGTCCTAGAGGGATCCCGCGTTGTGGCAGAGCAATGTCCAAAGGATGTAATATTTGAATAAATGCATTCATTTTATCCTGTCCTGTAAGATGAAACAAGTTCGTTATGCAATATAATGCTTGTTTATTTAAAATTTTATCTCATGTGCAGCCGTTTATAAAATCTAAGAGTTGGCCAATCATCGACTTCTGCCCCCACGTAGCTAGTACAGGGGTGTTCAGGAGAAATCTTAACACTCTTTATCCAAGGTTTTGGTCCTTTAAGGAGGTGTTTAGAGCAACAAACAAGGCAATCGGACTATACCGCTTTATCACTCTCACTTAGCGATAACGCCTAATCGGACAAAAACCGATTCCTCACATAAAGCAGGAAAAATCTCTAGCGATTTGAAACCTCTCAAATAGCGACCAGCTCTCACCGCATCATGACAGTCAGTTTTCGGCTTTCTCTACTGAGGTGCTCGTCCAGAAGAACTGGGACACAATCCCAGTAGTTCTCCCTTTCCTACCCTAGCCGATATAGCGGAATGTAAGGTAGCAAGCACAGGAGCCGGGCAACCCAACTATTGACCCAAGACATGATTCGGAGCCGATGCATATAATGATATAAGTTCGAGGTGCCGAACTGTACTACAAAAGTGTTGGGACTTTCTTGCCGTGTTATTGGGTACACTGAAGCCCCTAGCGAATTAAGGCGTATCAGAATGTACGAATGCAATAAATACAAAGACAAGGAAAAATTTAAGTAATAAGAGGAAGCTGCGAATTATTTTCCGTTGTAATACGTCAAAGTGTGTGTGTACAAGTAGTGCGATAAGCGAATAAGGCTATTTTTCATGCCGTGACCAAGAGCGGCTGCGTGCGGGTATGTAAAACAGGAATAACAATTGTTAGCAGAGACCACCTGGGAATTCCCTTGTACGTCAAAGCCCCTTGCCTTTCTTGGTGTATCCTTCCGCGATGGGTCCGATGATCAGGTTATCAGAAAAGCCTCAAGAAGAGAAAAAACTTGAAAGGAAAAGAAAAAGTGAAGGTATGCGGATCCAAGGGCAGTTGAGCCGCATTGTGGACCGCAGTCTAATTGTGCCTCCGTCTATGCCCATGGTATTTTAAGTGCGTAATTATGTACGCACGGCACGAAGATCACCGCTTGATTGGGACTAGGACGTAGGACGAATTGCTAGTTGAGCTCTGGACGAGACGGACGGTCCTGTTATAGAGTAGTTCCGACTCGCTTGACGGTGTCCGGGGGATTTAGTGTCGAATTGAGGTTCTTCCTGAGAAGGCTGCTTTGTACTTCTGCTGCTAGGGCCACGGTGTGCTCCTCAGTATGGAGGGAGCGCTCCGTATTTCCATTGATTGTTATAACACCGCGAGGTCTGGGCATTTTGAGCTTGAGGTAGGCGTAGTGTGGCACCGCACTGAATCGAGCAAATGTGGATCGTCCGAGCAGTGCATGATAACCACTGCGGAAGGGGACGATGTCGAAGATTAACTCTTCGCTTCGGAAATTATCCGGGGATCCGAAGACCACTTCCAGTGTGATTCAGCCCGTACAACAGGCCTCTACACCTGGTATGACACCTTTAAAGGTGGTTTTGGTGGGCTTGATCCTTGAGGGATCGATACCCATTTTGCGCATTGTATCCTGATATAGTAGGTTCAGGCTGCTGCCACCAACCATGAGGACTCGTGTGAGGTGGAATCCATCGATAATGGGGTCAAGGACCAGTGCGGCTGAACCGCCATGACGGATACTAGTCGAATGGTCCGTGCGATCGAAGGTGATCGGACAGGAAGACCATGGGTTGAACTTTGGGGCGACTGGCTCCATCGCGTAGACGTCCCTTAGTGCGCGCTTCCGCTCCCTTTTGGGGATATGGGTGGCATATATCATGTTCACCGTTTTGACTTGGGGAGGGAACTTCTTCTGCCCCCCTGTGTTCAGTGGCCGGGGTTCCTCGTCGTCATTGCTTTGCAATCCCTTTTCCTTGTTTTCGGCATTTAACTTGCTGGCCTGTTTGAAGACCCAACATTCTCTGTTGGTATGATTGGCTGGTTTATTGGGGGTGCTGTGGATTTGACATGGACGATCGAGAATACGGTCCAGACTAGACGGGCCTGGATTGTTTCTCTTAAATGGCTTTTTCTGCTGACCGGACTTGGAGCCACTGAATCCGGCATTGACGGCCGTGTCTTCGGCGTGATTGCCATTATTTCGACACTTGTGTTTATTACGTTGGGGCTTGCCGTTGCTATCTCTGGCTTCAGAAGCGCCAGGTTTACTTGAGGTGCTGTTGCTACGGACTAGCCGGCTATCCTTGCCCGCACAAAAGCGGGTCATGAGCATCATAAGGGCTGCCATGGACTTTGGCTTCTCTTGGCCGAGGTGTCGGGTGAGCCACTCGTCATGGATGTTATGCTTAAAGGCCGCTAGGGCTTCGGCATCTGGACAGTCGATGATCTGGTTCTTTTTAGTTAAGAACTGAGTCCAGAATTTCCTGGCTGACTCTCCGGGCTGTTGGATTATATGACTTAAGTCATCGGCATCCGGAGGTCAGACATAAGTGCCCTGGAAGTTATCAAGGAATGCATCTTCCAGGTTCTCCCAACTGCCAATGGAGTTTCAGGCAGACTGTTCAATCAGTGCCGAGCTGGTCCCTTGAGTTTTAGCGAGAGATACTTGATGGCATGGAGATCATCACCGTAGGCCATATGTATATGGAGAAGGAAGTCCTCAATCCATACCGCGGGATCTGTTGTCCCATCATATTATTCAATGTTTATGGGTTTGAACCCTTCTAGGAATTCATGTTCCATTACTTCATCAGTGAAGCATAGGGTGTCTGCGGCACCTCTATGTCGGGCTATGTCGGGACGCAGCTCGGATAGAGCCGGTCTGCGGTAGTCGGCCTAGACAGGTGTGTATTTGTCATATCCGGCATGGTGGCCATTGTTGCACGTTGGGGCGCACCCTCGTGATCCATAGATCGATCTGGTTTGTCCTGCTCTGTTCTCCAAGTGGTGCTGAAGGTCATGCATGTTTCCCCGAGCTGTTGTGTTTCTGTTTGTTCGGCGAGGCAGTGCGGGCTAATATTCAAGCTGAGTTACCGCTTTATCTCGGCCACACGGAGGTCGGTCAGCCGCATTATGTGCTGGTTGTACTGGCTCCAGTGCCTCGTCATCGAATTGAGGTAGCAATTTGCGCTTCGGGTAACTTTTGGTTGGGCGTTCGAGTCCATATTCCTCCGCTGCCAGGACCTCAGTCCATCTATTAGTGAGCAGATCTTGATCAGCTTGGAGCTGCTGCTGCTTCTTCTTCAGGCTCTTTGCAGTGGCTATTAGCCGGCGCTTAAAACGCTCCTACTCGATGGGATCCTCCGGCATGATAAATTCTTCATCGCCGAGGCTCACCTCATCCTCGGAGAGAGGCATGTAGTTATTGTCCTTTGAGTCATTGTTCACAACCTGTTCATCAGGGCTGGCTCGCCCGTCTTCCCGTTCAGCCTGTTCGAAACTTGGCTTGGCGGGGTCTTCGTTGTCTTCGGCGTCGTCCGGAGAGCTATTGTCTCTGGTGCCGGTATCGCTATTTTTACCATGGCGTGATTTAGAGCGGCGACGCTGACGTTGTCACTTTGGTTACTTCTCAGGAGGCTTATCCTCAACTGGATCCGTTTTGTCATCGCCAATGTCTTCTTTGGGTGTATCCACCATGTATATATCATATGAGGAGGTGGCTGTCCAGCGCCCTGTGGGCGGTGGTTCATGTTCTTCTCCGGCATTGTCGTCCATACTGTCAATGTCCTCAGAGTCGAAATCAAGCATGTCGGTCAAATTGTCGACAGTGGCTATCAAGTGGGTGGTGGGTGGGCAACGAAGCTCTTCGTCATCCGCTTCCCACCCAAGCCGGACATAGTTCGGCCAAGGATCTCCTGACAAGGAGAGGTACTTTAATGAGTTTAACACATCACCCAAGGGTGAGTGTTGGAAGATGTCCGCGGAGCTAAACTCTAAGATCGGCGCCCTATCAGATTCGATGGGTGCAGATACGCGTGGTTCGGAGCCTATGGTCGGAGATGAGTCCGAGGTTCCGATGACACAGGCCTCGTTGGAGATCAGATCTGTGTTCGGCTCTAGCGCCGCTGAGTCTGTGGCCTCTGTGGCAAGGTTGAGCTTCCCGTCCCCGGATGGCGCGCTCTGCTCTGGCTCTAGGGCCAGAGCGGTTACAGGTGCTATCCCTTGAGCATGGTCCGATGATAGATTTAGGTAATGTTCATCGTGGCGGCAGGGTGCAGCTGTCATGGGCTCAAATCCGTCGAAGATCAAGTCTCCGTGGATATCGGCGGTGTAGTTCAAGCTTCCAAACCTGACCTGATGGCCAGGGGCGTAGCTGTCGATCTACTCCAGATGGCCAAGCCAGTTGGCCCACAGTGCGAAGCCGCCGAATACGAAAATCTGTCTGGCGAGAAAAATCTCACCATGGATTGTGTTGTTGTGGATTATTGGAGGAACCATCAATCCTTATGGTGACGACATAGTGGAACTCTCCATGAAAGCACCAATGTCGGTGTCAAAACCGGCGGATCTCGGGTAGGGGGTCCCAAATTGTGCGTCTAAGGCTAATGGTAACAGGAGGCGGGGGACACAATGTTTACCCAGGTTCGGACCCTCTCGACGGAGGTAATACCCTACTTCCTGCTTGATTGATCTTGATGATGAGTATTACAAGAGTTGATCTACCACGAGATCATAGAGGCTAAACCCTAGAAGCTAGCCTATGATTATGATTGTTGTTGTCCTACGGACTAAACCCTCCGGTTTATATACACACCGGAAGGGGCTAGGGTTACACAGAGTCGGTTACAGATAAAGGAATCTTCATATCTGAATCGCCAAGCTTGCCTTCCATGCAAAGGAGAGTCCCATCCAAACATGGGACGAAGTCTTCTATCTTGTATCTTCATAGCCCAACAGTCCGGCATATGCATATAGTCCGGCTGTCCGAGGACCCCTTAATCTAGGACTCCCTCACCTGTATTTACAAGAAAGTGAGTGGGATCTCTGTAGCATTTCTAATATTATATGTGGATGACATATTGTTGATTGGAAATAATACATAATTTTTGGATAGCATAAAAGGATACTTGAATAAGAATTTTTTAATGAAAGACCTCGGTGAAGCTGCTTATATATTGGGCATCAAGATCAATAGAGATAGATCAAGACACTTAATTGGACTTTCACAAAGCACATACCTTGATAAAGGTTTGAAGAAGTTCAAAATGGATCAGTCAAAGAAAGGGTTCTTGCCTATGTTGCAAGGTGTGAAGTTGAGTCAGACTCAATGCCCGACCACTGCAGAAGATAGAGAGAAAATGAAAGTCATTCCCTATGCTTGAGCCATAGGTTATATCATGTATGCAATGCTGTGTACCAGACCTGATGTGTGCCTTGCTATAAGTATAGCAGGGAGGTACCAAAGTAATCCAGGAGTGGATCACTGGACAACATTCAAGAACATCCTGAAATACCTGAAAAGGACTAAGGATATGTTTCTCGTTTATGGAGGTGACAAAGAGCTTGTCGTAAATGGTTATGTCGATACAAGCTTTGACAGTGATCCGGATGACTCTAAGTCACAAACCGGATACATATTTATATTGAATGGTGGAGCTGTCAGTTGGTGCAGTTCCAAGCAGAGCGTCGTGGCGGGATCTACGTGTGAAGCGGAGTACATAGCTTCTTCGGAAGCAGCAAATGAAGGAGTTCATATCTGATCTAGGTGTAATACCTAGTGCATTGGGTCCAATGAAAATCTTTTGTGACAATACTGGACCAATTGCCTTGGCAAAGGAATCCAGATTTCACAAGAGAACCAAACACATCAAGAGACGCTTCAATACCATCCGCCATCAAGTCATGGAGGGAGACATAGAGATTTGCAAGATACATATGGATCTGAATGTTGCCGACCCATTGACTAAGCCTCTTCAACGAGTAAAATATGATCAGCACCAGGGATCCATGGTTGTTAGAATGATTACTATCTAATCTAGATTATTGACTCTAGTGCAAGTGGGAGACTGAAGGAAATATGCCCTAGAGGCAATAATAAAGTTGTTATTTAGATTTCCTTATACATGATAAATGTTTATTATCCATGCTAGAATTGTATTAACCGGAAACTTAGTACATGTTTGAATACATAGACAAAACATTATGTCCCTAGTATGCCTCTACTTGACTAGCTCGTTAATCAAATATGGTTATGTTTCCTGACCATAGACATGTGTTGTCATTTGATGAACGGGATCACATCATTATATAATGATGTGATGGACAAGACCCATCCGTTAGCTTAGCATTATGATCGTTACAGTTTTATTGCTATTGCTTTCTTCATGACTTATACATGTTCCTCTGACTATGAGATTATGCAACTCCGGAATACCGGAAGAACACCTTGTGTACTATAAAACTTCACAACATAATTGGATGATTATAAAGATGCTCTGCAGGTGTCTCCGAAGGTGTTTATTGGGTTGGCATAGATCAAGATTAGGATTTGTTACTCCGTGTATCGGAGAGGTATCTCTGGGCCCTCTCGGTAATGCTCATCACTATAAGCCTTGCAACCAATGTGACTAATGAGTTAGTTATGGGATGAAGCATTACGGAACGAGTACAGAGACTTTCCGGTAATGAGATTGAACTAGGTATGAAGATACCGACGATCGAATCTCGGGCAAGTAACATACCGATGACAAAGGGAACAACATATGTTGTTGTGCAGTTTGACCGATAAAGATCTTCATAGAATATGTAGGAGCCAATATGAGCATCAGGTTCCACTATTGGTTATTGATCAGATATGTGTCTCGAACATGTCTACATAGTTCTCGAACCTATAGGGTCCGCACGCTTAACGTTCGATGACGATTTGTATTATGAGTTATGTGTTTTTTATGACCGAAGTTTGTTCGGAGTCCTGGATGAGATCACAGACGTGACGAGGAGTCTTGAAATGGTCGAGACATAAAGAATTATATATTGGAAGATGTTATTTGGACACCGAAAGAGTTTTGAGAGGTACCGGGTAGAAACAGAGTGCTGGAGGGGTTACCGGAACCCCCCCGGGGAAGCAATGGGCCATCATGGGCCACAGGGGAGAGAGAGGACAGCCCACAAGGGGGTGGCGTGCGCCCCCCCCCCCATGGGAAGTCCGAATAGGACTAGGGGAGGGGCGCAACCCCCCCTTTCCCTTTCCCTCTTCCTCTCCCTCTCCCTTCCTTCTTCCCCCTTCCACCAAAGGGAATCCTACTAGGACTTGGAGTCCTAGTAGGACTCCTCTCTCTTGGCGCGCTCTACAGGGCCGGCCGGCCTCCCCCTCTCCTCCTTTATATACGGGGGCGGGGGGAACCCCAAAGACACACCAAGATTTCTCTTAGCCGTGTGTGGTGCCCCTTCCATAGTTTACTCCTCCGGTCATAGTGTCGTACTACTTAAGCAAAGCCCTGCACGGATCACAACATCAACACCGTCGCCACACCGTCGTGCTGACAGAACTCTCCCTTGACCCCCTACTGGATCAAGAGTTTTGGGACGTCATCGAGCTGAACATGTGTTGAACACGAAGGTGACGTACGTTCGGTACTTGGATTGTTTGGATCTTGAAGACGTTCGACTACATCAACCGCGTTAACTAACGCTTCCGCTTTCGGTCTACGATGGTACATGGACACACTCTCCCCCTCTTGTTGCTATGCATCTCCTAGATAGATCTTGCGTGATCGTAGGAATTTTTTTGAAATTGCATGATACGTTCCCCAAAATTTAGGAGGTTCCCCATCTCCATGAGTAGCAAGTACCACTATTTTTTTGGTGTTTCATGTTCCATATCCATAATTAAAGATAGAGAACAATTTAGAACAGAAAATAAAAACTACTTAGTGATAAAGCAAATAAGCACACACGAGAATATTCACCCCATGCTACTGCTCTCCGACAATGGCGCCAGAAAAAGGTCTTGATAACCCACAAGCATAGGGGTCTTGATAACCCACAAATATAGGGGATCATTTGTAGCCTTCTTCGATAAATAAGAGTGCTGAACCCAACGAGGAGCTAAAGGCTAAACAAATATTCCCTCAAGTTCTATCTACCACTAATACAACTCTACGCACACTTGACGTTTACTTTACCTAAAACATGTATGAAACTATTTTGTGAGAATAAAACTACAAGTACTTTGTGAGGTAAAGCTACGAATAAATTGCAAGGTAATAAAAGTGGATAGCTTTTGTCAACAAGAAAGTCATTTGTCCCTAGGCAATCGATAACAAGTACCGGTAATCATTCTTGTAATTTTATATGAGGGAGAGGCATGAGCTAACATACTTTCTCTACTTGGATCATATGCACTTCTGATTGGAACTCTAGCAAGCATCTGCAACTACTAAAGATCATTAAGGTCATGAAACCCAACCATAGCATTAAGTATCAAGTCCTCTTTACTCCCATACGCAATGACCCACTTATCCGTGTTTAGGCTATTGTCACCCCCGCAACACCGACAATAAGCAAACCATGAACATATTGCAACACCCTACAGTGGGGGCCCCTCACATTTACGTGACACGGAGGGCACCGTAGGATAGCACCATAAATAAAATATACAATCATACTATGGTTCTTATGATTCTTGTGATTTCTTTATTCATGTGAGTCAAACACCCCAAGTACACGTATTTTTATATCCTTCATTTTGCACATGCAATCTTAACATATTACTATATTTATACCATTCCTGCATTTTGGAACCTTGTGAATCAAAGAGTGCCTAAATTTCCTACTTTTTCCTTTGTTGCAACATTTACGATCAAAATTGCTTAAAACACAAGGCTCCTCTATTCAGACCATTCTATGGGCGCTCGCAAATAAAAATGTATCATTCAAGGGTCAATCTGTACATTACTATATACATAAAAAATGAATATGATTTAAATGGATATTGATTGGCACCAAAGAGTGTTGGACATACCAAACAGATAAAACAATAATTATAGCATGGAGTTTTAGTCAACAAAAACTTTCCTCTAAAATAGGGTGCAAGGAAATCTTTATAGGTAATCCTTACAGATTATAATCATATACATGAAAAGTCCTCAAAATATGGAATTCCTTTGAAATAAATAATCCCGAATTGCACCCCGTGAGCCCATTTGAGCCCAATTTTGGCAAAGTATACCCCTTGACACGTGACATGGTGAATCCTCCCTTTTTCCATCATCTTTTTATCCACCTTTCTCATGAAGGCGATCACAAAGATAAATATGGAGATATATCAACTTGTGGTTTAGAGAGGGAGGGTGATGGGAGGGGAGAGAGAGAAATGTGACCATTAGGGCCCTGATTACCTTTGATCTGATTTTAGATCGATCTAGATAGTTTCCCTTTTTCCCTAGAGGTGAGCCTAGGTTATCGAACCCACAAGAAGCTTTGCTACATACAAGGTGATTTCTGCAAACACTTATTAACCAACAATTCCAGTTTTCCTAACCGAATACGTACGGTTTAAAATGAAGAAATAATAATAAGGAAATAGGTGAGGGCTTAAGGTTTTACCTGCAACCATGTACTTGCGCTTGGGATTATACTTTAGTATTCAACATGGTTTTGATAGACACCGCTACATATATGTAGTCGACGTGTTGTTTGTGGAAGATGCATCCAAATAACTCCACGACCAACATGCAGCCGCACCATGGTTCTATTGTGGAACCTAGGCCCTTACTATATCGCGGGGTTACCTCAGTTATTAATGTTAGGAATATGCCCTAGAGGCAATAACAAAATAGTTATTATAATATTTCTTGGTTCATGATAAAGGTTTATTATTCATGCTAGAATTGTATTGACCGAAAACTTAAATACATGTGAATACATAAACAAATACTATGTCCCTAGTGAGCTTCTAGAAGACTAGCTCGTTAATCAAAGATGGTTAAGTTTTCATAACCATAGACATGAGTTTCTGATAACCCACAAGTATAGGGGATCGTTTGTAGCCTTCTTCGACAAATACGATTGTCGAACCCAATGAGGAGCTAAAGGCAGAACAAATATTCCCTCAAGTTCTATCGACAACCGGTATAACTCTATGCACACTTGACGTTTGCTTTACCTAAAACAAGTACGAAAATATTTTGCAAGAATAAAACTATGAGTACTTTGCGAGAATAAAGCTATAAATAAATTGCAAGGTAATAAAAGTGGATAGCTTTTGTCAACAAGAAAGCCATTTGTTCCTAGGCAATCGATAACAAGTACCGGTAATCATTCTTGTAATTTTATATGAAGGAGAGACATGAGCTAACATACTTTCTCTACTTGGATCATATACACTTATGATTGGAACTCTAGCAAGCATCCACAACTACTAAAGATCATTAAGGTTGTGAAACCCAACCATAGCATTAAGTATCAAGTCCTCTTTACTCCCATATGCCATGACCCACTTATCCGCGTTTAGGTTGCTGTCACCCCCGCAACACCGACAATAAGCAAACCATAAACATATTGCAACACCCTATAGCGGGGGGCCCTCACATTTGCGCGAGACGGAGGGCACCGTAGGATAACACCATAAATAAAATATACAATCATACCAACCAAGATCACGATCAACCCATAGGACAAAACGGATCTACTCAAACATCATTGGGAAATAATATATGGAGTTGAGCACCATTTTTAAGTAGAGATTACAGTGGGGAAAAGGGGTGTTACACCGCTGCATAGAGGGGGGGAGAGTTGGTGATGACGGTAGCAAGATTGTTGATGTAGATCGTCATCACGATCCTTGCCCCGGCGGCACTCCGGCACCATCGGGAGAGAGGGGGAGAGAGCCCCCTCCTTCTTCTTCTTCCATGGCCTCCCCGTAGATGGGAGGAGAGTTCCCCCTCTGGTTAATGGCCTCCATGGCGGTGGAGGGGCAAGAGCCCCTCCAAGATTGGATCTCCCTCTCTGTTCTCTTCTGTTTCACGCTCCCCAGATCTGGCCCTTCACGGTTTCTTAAATACTCGGAGATCCGTAACTCCGATTGTGGTGATCTTTTCACACGATTTTTTCCGGATATATGCTTCCTTGCGCCCGAAGTATAGCTTCATCTGACGTTCGAGGAGGGCACAATACACCAGGGTGCGCCTGGGTCTAGTGGCGCGCGCTGGTGGGTTGTGGTGGCCTCGGGCCTCCGTTTTCATTGATTCCACCTCCTAAAATTCACAAATATTCCAAAATAATTCTCCGTAGTTTTTTTATTGCATTTGAACTTCGTTTGATATGGATTTTCTGCAAAACAAAAACATGCAACAAACAAGAACTGGCACTTTGCACTAGATAAGTAAGTTAGTCCAAATAAATCATATAAAAAGTTGCCAAAAGTATGTAAAAGTTGAATAATATTGGCATGAAACAATCAAATTATAGATACGACAAAGACATATCAGTTTCCATTTGATAACGGGATGACATCATTAGGAGAATGATGTGATGGATAAGACCCAACCATAAGCTTAGAATTCGATCGTATCACTTGAGTTTATTGCTATAGCTTTCTTCATGTCAAAAATCTATTCCTAAGACCATGAGATCATGTAACTCCCAGATACCAGAGGAATACCTTGTGTGCTATCAAACGTCACTTCGTAAATGGGTGACTACAAAGATGCTCTACAGGTATCTCGAAAGGTGTCTGTTGGGTTGGCATGGATCGAGACTAGGATTTGCCTCTCCGTGTGACAGAGAGGTATCTCTGGGCCCTCTCGATAATACAACATCATAAAGAGCCTGCAAGCAATGTGGCTAATGAGTCAGTCACAAGACCTTGTATTATGGAACAAGTAAAGAGACTTGTCGGTAACGAGATTGAACTAGGTATGGAGATACCTACGATCGAATCTCGGGCAAGTAACATATCGCTGGACAAAGGGAATTGCATACAGGATTAACTGAATCCTTGACATCGCAGTTCAACTTATAAAAGATCTTCGTGGAATACGTAGGAACCAATATGGGCATCCAGATTCCGCTATTGGTTATTGACCGGGGAGGTGTCTCAGTCATGTCTACTTGATTCTCAAACTCGTAGGGTCTGCACGCTTAACGTTCGGTGATGCTAGAGTAATATTGGGATATTCATGTTGGTGACCGGATGTTGTTCGGAGTCCCGGATGGGATCCGGGACGTCACGAGGAGCTCCGGAGTGGTCCGCAGGTATATATGAAAATTTGTTTTGAGTGTTCCGAAAAAAGTTTCTTCCAGAAGGTTTTGAAACTTCCGGAGGAGTCCGGAAGTCCACCAAGGGTTCCACCACGTCCCAAGGGTCAGCATGGCCTGAGGGGAGGCGCCTTGGCCTTATTGGGCTAGGCGCACAATCCCTCAAGGCCCATGTGGCCTCGGAGAGGTGGAAAGTTCACCTATGTATAGAAAAATGAGGGAACTGGACTAGGAGTCCAACTCGTCCCCCTTGGTGCACCCTGATACATCTCCAACGTATCTATAATTTTTTATTGTTCCATGCTATTATATTATAGTTTTGGATGTTTAATGGGCTTTAATATGCTATTTTATATTGTTTTTGGGACTAACCTATTAACCGAAGGCCCAATGCCAGTTTCTGTTTTTTTTGCCTATTTTAGAGTTCTATAAAAAAGGAATACCAAATGGAGTCCAAACGGAATGAAACCTTCGTGATGATCTTTCTTGGACCGCAAGCAAACCAGAAGACTTGAAGATGAAGTCGGAGACGTAACGAGGAGGCCACGAGGCAGGAGGGCATGCCCAAGGGGGTAGGCGCACCCCCACCCTAGTGGGGCCCTCGTAGCTGCACCGACCTAGTTCTTTTGCCTATATATACTCTTATACCCTAAAAACATCTGGGGGGGGCCACGAAACCACTTTTCCATCGCCGCAACCTTCTGTACCCGTGAGATCCCACATTGGGGCCTTTTTCGGCGATCTACCGGAGGGGGATTCGATCATGGAGGGCTTTTACATCAACACCTTTACCTCTCCAATGAAGCATGACTAGTTTACCATAGACCTTTGGGTCCATAGTTATTAGCTAGATGGCTTCTTCTCTCTCTTTGATTCTCAATACAAAGTTCTCCTTGATGTTCTTGGAGATCTATCCGATGTAATACTCTTTTGCAGTGTGTTTGCCGAGGTCCGATGAATTGTGGATTTATGTTCAAGATTATCTATGAATATTATTTGGTTCTTCTCTGAATTCTTATATGCATGATTTGATATCTTTGCAAATCTCTTCGAATTATCGGTTTAGTTTGGCCTACTAGATTGATCTTTATTGCCATGAGATAAGTGTTTAGCTTTGGGTTCAATCTTGTGGTGTCCTTTCCTAGTGACAGTAGGAGCAACAAGGCACATATTGTATTGTTGCCATCGAGGATAACAAGATGGGGGTTTTCATCATATTGCTTGAGTTAATTCCTCTACAACGTGTCATCTTGCTTAATGCGTTACTCCGTTCTTTATGAACTTAATACTCTAGATGCATGCTGGATAGCGGTTGATGCGTGGAGTAATAGTAGTAGATGCAGGCAGGAGTCAGACTACTTGACATGAACGTGATGCCTATTCTCATGATCATTGCCTTAGATGTCATCATAATTATGTGTTTTTCTATCAATTATTCGGTAGTAATTTGTTCACCCACCATAATACATGCTATCTCAAGAGAAGCCACTAGTGAAACCTATGGCCCCCGGGTCTCTTTTCCATATTATTGAATCTCGTTTACATCTTGCTAGTTTCCGATCTATTATTTTGCAATCTTTACTTTCCAATCTATACATAAAAAATACCAAAAATATTTACTTTATTATCTCTATCAGATCTCACTTTTGCTAGTGATGATGAAGGGATTGACAACCCCTTTATCGCATTGGCTGCAAGTTCTTGATTGTTTGTGTAGGTATTCGGTGACATTTGCGTCATCTCCTACTGGATTGATACCTTGGTTCTCAAAACTGAGGGAAATACTTATGCTACTTTGTTGCATCACCCTTTCCTCTTCAAGGGAAAACCAACGCAAGCTCAAGAGGTAACAAGAAGGATTTCTGGCGCCGTTGTAGGGGAGATCTTCGTCAAGTCAATCCATACGAAGTACCCATCGTAAACTCTTCTCCCTTGCATTACATTATTCGTCATTCGCCTCTCGTTTTCCTCTCCCCCACTTCTAAATTGATTTCAAAAACCTTTGCTTTTTCTTCGCCTTCTTCCCGTATGTCTTTTTGTTTGTGTTTCCATGTGCCTTCTATTTTCTTGCATCTTTGCTTGCTAATAATCTATTGATATGGATCCACTTAGAGTGTTCTACTTGGATCATCTTCGATCTATATGTGCTCGTGCTGAAACCTCAACTAGTTTAGTTGAGGGAAAATCTTTAGATGAGCATGCTCATTTTTTGCGTCATCGTTTGTCTGAAAAGGGGAATCTCTTATGGTATCAAATAAATAGTTTGCTATGCTATGATTAGAATCTTTGTGAAAATTATGATTTTACTTGATAGTTCCTTCAATGAAAATCATGATTGCAATGATGTTACTATAAATTCTCTTAATGTCAGTTGTGCTAATAATATGCAAAACCCTAAGCATGGGGATGCTAATTTTTCTATGTCTACTCCTTGTTGCAATGATCATGATTTGGGTGAGTCTTCTTATGATCTTGAAAATTTATTTAAGCCCCATGATGAATATGAGATTGATCATAATGTTTGCAATAATATTCAAAGTGCGTTTGGAATAGTGTCAATTTTAGATCCCACATATTTGGAGAGTGTTCAATTTTATGAAATTTTTGATTAAAGTGGGTTTGGAGAGGTCATGACTTTAGTTAATGTTAATCCCACTATTTTGGAAGAGTGTCAACTTTGCATGCATGTGGATCGTGTTGAGAATATTTTATGTGATAGATATTTTGTTGAATTTTCTTACGATACCACATGTAATTATTATGAGAGAGGAAAATATGGTTGTAGAAATTTTCATGTTAGTAAAATACCTCTCTTCATGTTGAGATTGCTATCGTCTCTTTCTTCTTCCTTGCATATGCTAGTTTTTACTTGCTATGATAATTTGTTTGCCTATAAGATGCCTATTAAAAGTAAGTATGTTAGAATTAGACGTGTTTGTCACGTGTTTCATGATGCTCTCTTTGTGCTTCAATTCTTGTCTTTCATGTGAGCATCATCGAAATCTCAATGCCTAGCTAGGGGCATTAAACGATAGCGCTTGTTGGGAGGCAACCCAAATTTATTTTTGTTCTTTACATTTTGCTCCTGTTTAGTAATAAATAATCTATATATCCTCTGGTTAGATGTGTTTTTAAGTTTTAATTACTGTTTGTGCCAAGTAGAACCTTTGGGAAGACTTGGGTGAAGTCTTTGCGATCTTGCTGTAAAAAATAGAAACGTTTGTGCTCACGAGAATAGCTGTCAATTTTTACAGAAGAGTGATTTTACGTTGAGTAGTTTCTTAGAATATTAATAGACAAATTCCTCACGTCCACCAATTTATTTCATAATTTTTGGAGTAAGATAAGTATTCGAAAGTTACAGATTGCTACAGACTATTCTATTTTTGACAGATTCTGTTTTTCGTGTGTTGTTTGCTTATTTTGATGAATCTATGAGTAGTATCAGGGGGTATGAACCATATATAAGTTGGAATAGAGTAGGTTTAACACCAATATAAATAAATAATGAGTTCATTACAGTACCTTAAAGTGGTGGTTTATTTTCTTGTACTAACGGAGCTCATGAGATTTTCTGTTAAAGTTTTGTGTTGTGAAGTTTTCAAGTTTTGGGTAAGGATTTGATGGACTTTGGAATAAGGAGTGGCAAGAGCCTAAGCTTGGGGATTCCCAAGGCACCCCAAGGTAAAATTCAAGGACAACCTAAATCCTAAGCTTGGGGATGCCCCAGAAGGCATCCCCTCTTTCGTCTTCGTCTATCGGTAACTTTACTTGAGGCTATATTTTTATTCACCACATGATATGTGCTCTGCTTGGAGCGTCTTGTATGATTTGAGTCTTTAATTTTTAGCTTACCACAATCATCCTTGCTGTACACACCTTTTGGGAGAGACACGCATGAATCGTGATTTATTAGAATACTCTATGTGCTTCACTTATATTTTTTGAGCTACACAATATTGCTCTAGTGCTTCACTTATATCTTTTTAGAGCTCGGCGGTGTTTTTATTTTATAGAAATTGTTGATCTCTCATGCTTCACTTATATTATTTTGAGAGTCTTTTAGAACAACATGGTAATTTTCTTTGGTTATAAAATTAGTCCTAATATGATGGGCATCCAAGATGGGTATAATAAAAACTTTCATATAAAGTGCATTGAATACTATGAGAAGTTTGATTATTTATGATTGTTTTGAGATATGAAGATGGTGATATTAGAGTCATGCTAGTAGAGTAGTTGTGAATTCGAGAGATACTTATGTTAAAGTTTGTGATTCCCGTAGCATGCACATATGGTGAAACATTATGTGATGAAGTTGGACCATGATTTATTTATTGGTTGTCTTCCTTATGAGTGGCGGTCGGGGACGAGTGATGGTCTTTTCCTACCAATCTATCCCCCTAGGAGCATGCGCGTAGTACTTCCTTTCGATAACTAATAGATTTTCGCAATAAGTATGTGAGTCCTGTATGGCTAATGTTGAGTCCATGGATTATACACACTCTCACCCTTCTACCATTGCTATCCTCTCTTGTACCGCGCAACTTTCGCCGGTACCATACACCCACCATATACCTTCCTCAAAACAGCCACCATACCTACCGATTATGGAATTTCCATATCCATTCCGAGATATATTGCCATGCAACTTTCCACCATTCATTTATTATGACATGCTCCATCATTATCATATTGCTTTGCATGATCATGTAGTTGACATCGTATTTGTGGCAAAGCCACCGTTCATAATTTTTCATTCATGTCACTCTTGAATCATTGCACATCCCGGTACACAGCCGAAGGCATTCACATAGAGTCATATTTTGTTCTAACTATCGAGTTATAATTCTTGAGTTGTAAGTGAATAAAAGTGTGATGATCTTCATTATTAGAGCATTGTCCCAGTGAGGAAAGGATGATGGAGAGTATGATTCCCCCGCAAGTCGGGATGAGACTCCGGACGAAAAAAAGAGAAAAGGCCTAAATAAAAAAATGAGAGAAAAAGAGAGAAGTGGCAATGCTACTATCCTTTTTCCACACTTGTGCTTCAAAGTAGCACCATGATCTTCATGATAGAGAGTCTCCTATGTTGTCACTTTCATATACTTGTGGGAATTTTCCATTATAGAACTTGGCCTATATATTCCAATGATGGGCTTCCTCAAAAGTGCCCTAGGTCTTCGTGAGCATGCAAGTTGGATGCACACCCACTTAGTTTCTTTTTGAGCTTTCATACACTTATAGCTCTAGTGCATCCGTTGCATGGCAATCCCTACTCATTCACATTGATATCTATTGATGGGCATCTCCATAGCCCATTGATACACCTAGTTGATATGAGACTATCTTCTCCTTTTTTGTCTTCTCCACAACCACCATTCTATTCCACCTATAGTGCTATATCCATGGCTCATGCTCATGTATTGCATGAAGATTGAAAAAGTTTGAGAACATCAAAAGTATGAAACAATTGCTTGGCATGTCATCGGGGTTGTGCATGATTAAATACTTTGTTGATGAAGATAGAGCATAGTCAGACTATATGATTTTGTGGGGATAGCTTTCTTTGGCCATGTTATTTTGAGAAGACATGATTGCTTTGTTAGTATACTTGAAGTATTATTATTTTTATGTCAATATTAAACTTTTGTCTTGAATCTTTCGGATCTGAACATTCATGCCACAATAAAGAAAAATACATTGATAAATATATTAGGTAGCATTCCACATCAAAAATTCTATTTTTAGCATTTACCTACCCAAGGACGAGCAGGAATTAAGCTTGGGGATGCTTGATATGTCTCCAACATATCTATAAATTTTGATTGTTCCATGCTATTATATTATCTGTTTTGATGTTTAATGGGCTTTAATATGCTCTTTTATATTATTTTTGGGACTAACCTATTAATCGAAGGCCTAGTGCTAGTTTCTATTTTTTTGCCTATTTTAGAGTTTTGCAGAAAAGGAATACCAAATGGAGTCCAAATGGAATGAAACCTTCATGATGATCTTTCTTGGACCGAAAGCAAACCAGAAGACTTGAAGATGAAGCCGGAGACGTAACGAGGAGGCCATGAGGCAGGAGGGAGCGCCCCCACCCTCATGGGCCCCTCGTAGCTCCACCGACCTAGTTCTTTCGCCTATATATACTCTTATACCCTAAACACATCTAGGGGAGCCACGAAACCACTTTTCCACCGCTGCAACCTTCTGTACCCATGAGATCCCATCTTGGGGCCTTTTCCGGCGATCTTCCAGAGGGGGATTCGATTACGGAGGGCTTCTACATCAATAACATTACCTCTCTGAGAAGCGTGAGTAGTTTACCACAGACCTTCGGGTCCATAGTTATTAGCTAGATGGCTTCTTCTCTCTCTTTGATTCTCAATACAAAGTTCTCCTTGATGTTCTTGGAGATCTATTGGATGTAATACTCTTTTGCGGTGTGTTTGCCGAGATGCGATGAATCGTGGATTTATTATCAAGATTATCTATGAATATTATTTGGTTCTTCTCTAGATTCTTATATGCATGATTTGATATCTTTGCGAGTGTCTTCGAATTATCGGTTTAGTTTGGCCTACTAGATTGATCTTTCTTGCCATGAGAGAAGTGTTTAGCTTTGGGTTCAATCTTGCAGTGTCCTTTCCTAGTGACAATAGGAGCAGCAAGGCACGTATTGTATTTTTGCCATCGAGGATAACAAGATGGGGTTTTTCATCATATTGCTTGAGTTAATTCCTCTACATCATGTCATCTTGCTTAATGCGTTACTCCGTTCTTTATGAACTTAATACTCTAGATGCATGCTGGATAGCAGTCGATGTGTGGAGTAATAGTAGTAGATGTAGGTAGGAGCCAGTCTACTTGACATAGACATGATGCCTATGTTCATGATCTTGCCTCAGATGTCATCATAATTGTGTGCTTTTCTATCAATTGCTCGGCAGTAATTGGTTCACCCACCATAATACATGCTATCTCGAGAGAAGCCACTAGTGAAACCTATGGCCCCGGGGTCTCTTTTCCATATTATTGAATCGCGTTTACATCTTGCTAGTTTCCGATCTATTATTTTGCAATCTTTACTTTCCAATCTATACATCAAAAATACCAAAAATATTTACTTTATTGTGTCTATCAGATCTCACTTTTGCAAGTGACGGTGAAGGGATTGGCAACCCCTTTAACGCATTGGTTGCAAGTTCTTGATTGTTTGTGCAGGTATTTGGTGACTTGTGCGTCGTATCCTATTGGATTGATACCTTGGTTCTCAAAACTGAGGGAAATACTTACACTACTTTGCTGCATCACCCTTTCCTCTTCAAGGGAAAACTAAAGCAAGCTCAAGAGGTAGGACACCCCTAGGGCTTGGAGAGCTGGCAACCACACCCCTCCACCTATATATAGAGGAGAGGGGTGATCCCAAGAGGACACACAAGCCCTTGGCTCCCCTCTCTCCTGCTACTTCGCAACTCCTCCGTCTCCATTTTTTCGGTAGCACTCGGCGTAGCCCTACCATAATCACTCCACCACCATCAAAAAAATATAACATTACACACACTTTAACATAGCTCGGAGGCTGTGGAGTGATCAACTTGGAAGCATCAAACAATACTAAAGGTGGAAACTTTTGAACAACTTGCATGGTTCGACCAGATAGCATTCAGAGGCTCCGAGTGGACTACCGCACCAGTGGATTGCTCTCTATTACTACTTCCAAAATTTTGAGAGGGCAACAAAATGTTTGCCAGCTGGTTTAGTGGTTCCGAGTGGAATGCTTGGTAGCTCTAAACAATTAGGGTTTGCAACTGCTATCTGGGAGAATGACTCGGTGGTTCTTCCAACTAGAAGAGCTGGACAACTCCAAAGTATGAAAGTGTAGGTAGATATAGTGGACAAATAAAAGTATTTTGAGGGCATTGGACTTTGATTATTTTGAATGACAAAGATTGCTCACCACGCCTGTCGCATGGTATTGGAGGTTGATATTTAAGCACAAAGAGAAAGAAACTTAGCTTAGCAACCTCATTCCCCTTTTGATCGTATTGGCATGCATATGGACTCAATGTGATTTTGGATAACTAAAATGCAAAGGGTTGGTCCTTGGTTTAGCAAACACCCGTCTTCATGAAAATTTTGAGGCTCACCTTTCATCTCACTAGTACGCGTCGGTGCTATATAAACGGTTTAAAACCCCTTTCCGCGATGGCATTTGGAACCGTCGGCTAGTGAGTGTGGGCGATTAGGGGGTCCTTCCCACACGGCCCATAAACCGTCAGGGATAAGCCCTCCTAGCGCACACGCTCGGCAAAATGAGGTCGTGTGCGACTGGCGAGCGACCACATACGGTTACACGTACAGTAGTGTAAAAAAATACAATTATACAGGCGAAATCATTTCCGGTCATAAGTACATCACACACAGTCAGTCCCCGCGAAACATTTCCATTCATATATACATCCCACACAGTCGCTGCAAGGAAAACGTTTCCGTTCGTAGGTACATCACACACAATTTCCCCCATTATATCGTTTGTGATGACATTCCAGTCGCACACAATATTAAAAAAATTATTGTTTGCGTTATTGAATGCATCACACACGGTGCGTATAAGAAACTGTGTGGCCAAGGCCATCCATCACATACAGTTTTTATGTGGTAAACGTTTGTGCAAGGTGGCCTAACGCAAACAGTTTTTAAGAGAATGTCATGTGTGATTGTTCATCGATCCAACATGGTTTATTCCTAGAAACTGTGTGCGTTGCCTTAGGTCATCACCCACGGTATTTTCTCAATAACCGTTTGCAATAGCAAAACCAATTAGCAGGCTAATTCTCCATTAGCAGGCTAATTGCCCTATTATTAATAATCCATTTATTAATCTAATTGACATTCATATTAAACACATAATATATTTCATTCCCATATTAAGGAAGCATGATTTCATAATTGAAATACGTCAGAGTACAACATGATAGCTTCAGCACTCAGCTACCCCATTACACAACTACACCAGCACTAAGTTTCACATGACCTTTCAAAATTAGCATCATAGATGGTACATAGACAGATGCATCCTATTGGGAAAACTGCTGAAGTGGAAGGCGAATATTGAGCCTTCATTGATGTTGAAGGTCTTTGCAACTTTAGGCCAGTTGTCGTGGAATTGTCACGTCGGATGTCCTAGTGTGAGGACTTAGTCGTGGAGCCATCGCAACGAGATTAGCTTAAAGGGGTTAAACCGGACAAAGGACACGAGGACTTTATACTGGTTCGGCCCCTTGCGGTGAAGGTAAAAGCCTACGATCCAGTTATGGTGGAATTGATGGGGTTTCGATAACCAGGGAGTGAATCCGCTTTGCCTAGCTCTCGAGTTGTTGTTTCTTGTCCCTAAACCGTCGCTGAGTCGTCCCTTTATATACATAGGTTGACGCCCGTCGGTCCACAGAATCCCGAGGCTGGTTCATAAACGTGTCTGGCTCGGTATCTACTCTTTCCTACCTTACATTACAAGTTACACGCCTATGGCTGTTTATGTCTATGGTCCCTAACCCGCCTTTGGGCCTTGGGCTCCCTTGTTATGTTTCCTTCATAAGTCGCCGTCTTCTATAACTTCATGGGCTTCAATATTGGCAACCTTTCTGAGGATAAACCGACCCCTCCTGGGTGGTTTATACCCACCAGTTATATCCCCAACATTAGGCCCCAGATTGATTTGAACCTGTTCATGTCAATCTTCAACACTTAGGAAAATTCCTTCTTCAACACCTTCGCGTAAGCCTTGTAATCCGCCAATGACATCATCTTCTAGTATTATAGTAAACCGCCATGACGTCACCTGTTTATTAAAAAACCATACATACCTCCCCTTTATTAATGAGCCTCCGAAAATCGAGGCGACAGCTCGGTCACATATCCATTTTTCGGGGTCCTCGATTCTCGTGCCTTTCGCTTATCCCTTCGCCTTATAAATAAAGCTGAGGGTCATTTTTACTTTTCCCCCTCGTGCCTCTTTACTTCTTCTTCCACCTCGCGTCGACCTAACGTGCAAGCTCAGCCGCCGCCGCCAAGTCTTCGTCCTCGACCACAACTCCGGCCACTGCATCACCCTGAGCTTACCAGAGATTTGTGGTGCCTCTCCGCTGCTCCCGTGACACCGGCAAGTCTTCTTTCCTTCCACCCTAGATCTACCATTAGGTTTTCCGTATTCATCGGTGTTCATCAGTGTTCGCCATTCTCCTTTGCTTCCCCTGTCTTGTAGTTTGTTGATGCAAGGCCTAGTGATTATCGCGCGCGGTACGGATCTTAGTACTCATTTTTTATATTTGAAGGCCTTCCTTTTTGCAAGAGATCCCATCTGAATCCATGAACTGCTCCACTGTCACAACTTAGGGTTTCAAAATTTTCTCCCTTTTTTGAACTGCGTTTGATCCAAAATGATAGCATCAATCTGTAAAACTTGTTTCTGCAACACTTAGTCACTTTTCACTCATAGATCTAAAATTTGGCAGTCATGCGGGCGGTTTAACTTTTGAATCATAACTCGCCAGGTACCATTAGTCCCCTCTTAAACCGCCAACTGCTTATCTCTGCAAGCTGATAAAGTATATCTCCGGTTTATAACTCTTTCACACTTGAATACTTCCTTCCCCTTTACTTTTAGCAATTGATCATGAATTCTTAAACCGGCACCAATCTTCCTTCAGGTCTTGTTTAAGAAATGGCCAAACAATTTTATGCTTTGCAACTGGGTTCCTTCCCGGGTTACGGAAGAATAGCTGAATGGGTGTGTTGCAACCGGTGCTTTAGCGAGTAAAGAAATCATCCACTAGAGGGTCCCCGGTCCAGAAAATCCTCCTGAGCCCAAGGATGGAGAGGTGATTGTGTTTGCTGATCATATGAGTCGAGGGTTTAGCCCTCCCGGATCAAAATTCTTCCGTGACGTGCTTGCTAGCTTCCAGATCCTCCCTCAAGATATTGGACCGAACTCCATGTCCAATATTTGCAATTTTCATGTGTTTTGCGAGGCTTATCTGCAAGAAGAACCTACTGTTGAATTATTCAGAGACTTCTTTTACTTAAACCGTCGTACTGAATTTACGGATGGGCCCAATACTGAACTTGGCGGAGTTTCAGTTCAGAAATGGAAGGATGTCAATTTCCCTCACGCCAAGCATCATAGCCACTCCCAAATACTGGAATCAAACTTGGTTTTATTGACAAAACACAGCTCCAGCTGTCGAAAATCCTCTGTCGGGTTATCATGCTCACCGGCTTACCAACACACATCTGTTTCCCCAACGATTCACTACAAAGGAACGAACTAAGTATGCACCTCAACTGGCAAAGCTCCAAGCCTTTATGGCAAATGGTTTAACTGGCATCGACTTTGTTCGTTGTTGGGTCTCTTGGAGCATCTTGCCCTTAAGCCGTCGCCCCGGTTTAATGTGTGAGTACACAGGGGATGCCAAAGACCCTCAGCGACACATTGATATTCAGCTAACTAACGATGAGATTACTGAATCTGTCAAGAAGATGTTGGATGAACCGGTATCTGAGTGCAGCAAGACAGGGCTTAGTCCCTTCTATGTCTCCAATAAATCGCCAGCTGTAAGAATTGCATCATTCTTGTCTTAATTCGACCTCCTATAAATATTTCCTTATAACTTCTTGTCCACCTTTGCAGGGTGATGATCCATTCTGGAAGAGGAAACCGCAGGATAAACTAGCGAAGCCGCAGGATAAACTGGTGAGAATGCCTCGCATTAAGACCAAAGTTACACAGAAACCTGCAAAGAAGAAAACTGCTGAATCCCCTGGCCTGAACAATGATGAAGACCTTGATGATCCAGATTCAAAGGTAGAACTTGATTCTCTTGGCTCTTTTTTCATACACCTTATTGACAATGATCATTATCAGGATGATGCTGAGGCTAGCCATGCTGGTGATGTAGAGGTAATTATTCTTTCTTCCGACTCAGATCCTCTGCCAACACCGAAAATCCGTCAAGCAGTCCAGAAATTAAAATTTTCACACCCTCTAGCTTATTCGGATCCGCACTTTCTTTTGAGGACACAGCAGCATGAAGCTCGCCGCACCACGCGGCATAGCGGCCAAGTGGTTACTTCCTCTAGTTTACCGAACACTCCGGTTCGTAAACGCCGTCAAGAGGTCTCTTGTACTTCTGATACACCTTGTTCTAGGGCAGGTTATTTCCGACATCCTGTTAAGCCATCTGACTCGAATTACCAGGGAACTTCCCATTCCTCTTCTGGCGAATCAACATCGACGAAGCTTCCAACCCTTAAAACGGTTCCTGGGTAAGCAGATTTTACTAACCCGTCATACCTTTATATTTTTAATCCTTGCACTATTCTGATGCACATTTATTATTTCCAGGGCCAAAGCGAGAGCCAGAAAGAAGGCCAAAGTGAATCAACCGGCTGAAGACCCCATTCTGGATGAACCAGAAAAAACTCCTGAACCGTCATACCTCGATGTTGACAACATTCCTGATGGCCCGTCGTTGTCGGATCAAGCAACTAAAGCTGAACACATGGATATTGAATCCAACGACTCATGCTGATGACCCGCCAAGCCTGGCTAAAGGTGTTGATGACGATGTTGTCATTACTGGCATGGGTTATACCTCCCCCAGCAATCCCATAGCCTTGTCCAAACACAGCGCCAAGGCAGAAAAAACTATTGTTGATAAGGGCAAGTGGAAAGCATATTTGGATAGCTATGCTCACCTCAGCGCCCAAGACATTCATTCTGGGATTTTGAACCGTTTGTACACAAACCGTGACTACGAGGCCAGTTTAGTGAACATGATGAAAGAACGATATGAGGTAAATCCCATTGAACTCTTCATAAATATTCCTTCTTTCTGATCTACTTATAATATTGACTCCACTAGCCCCCAAGGGCCGGTTTGGCAATACCCATTCAAACCGGGACTTCATAAAATAATGAATCTTCAACTTTTGCATGTATAGCCCTCAAGGGCCGGTTTATCCCTTCAGGATGAATCGGGACTTCATAGAATAATAATTCAATTTCACCTGTGTAGCCCTCAAGGGCCAGTTTATCTCTTCAAGATGAACCGGGACTTCATGTTGTAAGGCTCACACTTCTTGTTGAATGCCTTTGGAAGCTGTTTTACCATCAAAAGAAAAAATCCACAACTTTGTTTGTTGAGCAAATAGGCATTAGCCCCCAAGTGACAACATTAATACTTTTATTGAGCTTTGGGACTTTACCATATTGTTGATAAGAAGCGATAGGCATTAGCCCCCAAGTGCCAAGTGTATAACTTGTTATGTGCTTGGGACTTAAAATTTGTTCTGTCAACTCCTAAAATACCTCTTGCAGGCTGAGCTGGACAAAAAGGAATCCCAAATCATCGACCTTGAGGAAAACATCAAGACCCAGCAAGCAGAAACTTCCAAGGCGAAGGAGGAGCTGACTGGCGCTTTAGCAACCATGGAACAACTGAAGGAAAACTTTAAAAATGAACGGGAAGGATGGGATGCTGAAAAAGCAACTTTGGTAAAACAGGCGGAGGACACTGAGGCAGCCCTTAATCCGGTAGTAGAAGAACTGACCGGATTGAAGCAGCAAATCAATGATATGACCACTGCTGTCTTCGGTAAATATCCTCTTCATAAGCTTTAAATCAACAACCTCCATGATACTGCTGGTTTACTAATATTTTGACCATTGCAGGTAGCCATGTTACTCATCTTGGCTCGGATATGTGCAAAAAACTGAAGGTTGCTTATACACTGATAGAGCAATTATATACCGGCGTTCAACGGGTCATCTGCACAGCTTCCCATAACAAACTGCCCCCAACATTAATCAAGGAAACGTTGGAAAATTATCTATGATGCCTGCCCGTCTTGAGGAATTGAAGAAATCATCTGCTAGGGCTGGTGCTCTTACTGCATTGACTCGGGCCTAGGCATGGATATCTGACCTTAATCCGGAAGATATTGGAAACGGCTATCCAGGCCAAAAAGAGGACGGGTCAAATTTTGATAATGACGACCTCATGGCCCTAACGAGGGAAATGTGTCCACTAGCGAGCAAACTGGCTGAAGACACTGATTTGTCATTTTATCAGTCGATTTATGATGCCAACAACAAACGGCTTAATGCATCGACTTATGATGTGCAAGATCTTATCCCGCCAATCCGTAAGCATACCTACGCCCCTGATGTTGAACCGTCCACCCTTATAAGTGATGAAGCTGTCTTCCGAGCCTTGACTGGGATTGACTGGGCAACCATTGACTTCCAGCCACTGGGTGGAGAGGAGGAGGATGAACCGATGCAGAATGATCCACAGCCTTCAAGTCAGCCTGGTGAAGAATCATGATCCGGAAGCCGGTTTAGCTTCTGCACACTGCAATCCGTGTGATAAACAATTATCCTTTTAGGCATCAAAGCGCCTTGTAATAGGCTAGTTTAAACACTTGGTCTGCTATGCCATTGTGCATATTCACTTTGCACAATACTGTTAATCCATCATGATTATGCTATGTCTGCTTATGATCCTTAGCAACTTTATTCAATCCTATTCCTGCATACAACAGGTTTAAAGTGTCCTGGCGGTTTACCGCCGGACGGGTCATAATGCCCAACATGAAACCAAGGCTATACTTTTAAGAATAGCTAAATATGAAATACATCATACCTGTGATATCGAATCACATTGTTGGTTTACCAACTTATTGTAGTAAGGGTGAGAACCCAAATCTTGAGTATGATAACTCCCCTCATGTTTTGCCAGCTTATAATGAAGCCGTACCGGGTTGTAATAAACACCGGATTATAACTGAGCGTGCATTGACAACTGATAGTTGAAAGCCAAGACGGGTCAATTGACACTGGTCATCTTGTAATTTTGTACTTGGCAACTCAAAAACCAGACCAGGTCATAACACACCGATTTAAACATAAACCTCATCAAAATAAACTATTAACAGAAAGATTGAGAAGAAAACATGCAAAAAGGTGAGGCTTTTCATGGGCTGCCAGGCCACTGAGTTAAACCATTTTAGAAAGCCTTATAAGATGGACCTCACATTAACTAATCGTCATTTTAACTATGACAAGTTCAGGGTCTTTATAAGATTGACTTGTCAAACGTTCGACGGGTCTTACCAGGATTACCTACACGGACTGACCTACTTAAAAAGGCAAGTTAACCCAGGGTTTTAGGTGAATACACCTTGCTTCCAAGCCTGGCTTTTATAGCCTATTACGAGGTTATAGACTCTTTGTTCTTGTAGAAGCAAAGAGCCCCCAAGCAATATTTTGAGTTGTGCTTAGTGGGCGCCTATGTTTGAGTTGTGCTTTGCAACAAACTCTCTTTGGCTCCTTATGATTTTGGGTATGAAGCCCCCAAGCTTTCTCTCTATTTTTTTGTTTCTTTATAAGCCGGATTAATGGACAATCAGAACTCCGCTTTATAAACAAAAGCCCCCATGTAACCAAGAAACCTTTAAGGAAGAATGGCAGAGGCCCCGCTTTAGCAAGGATGCCGGTTTATTATATTGATCATAATATATACATTATCTAGAATACGTACATAATAGGAGCCTATGGCTCAGGTGTAGTAAGGCCGAAGATGAGCGATATTCCACGGCCGGCAGGTCTCCTCCTCCGATTTGCGTGAGTCTTTGTGCTCTCGAACATCGATAAGGTAGTATGACCCGTTGTTCAGATTCTTGCTGACCACAAAGGATCCTTCCCAAGGTGGGGATAACTTGTGCATCTCAGTCTGATCCTGGATGAGCCGGAGCACTAACTCGCCTTCTTGGAAAGCTCTGGTTTTAACCCGACGGCTATGATAACGCCGCAGATCTTGCTGGTAAATCACCGAACGAGCCGCCGCTATGTCCTGTTTTTAATCTAATAGATCCAATGCGTCTTGGCGTGCTTGTCATAAGCTGCCACCCAAGGCGAGTCATGGCGAATATCACTGGGGAGAACTACCTTTGTCCCATAAACCATGAAGAAAGGCGTATAACCCGTAGATCGATTAGGGGTGGTATTAATGCTCCACAATACAGAAGGCAACTCTTCCACCCAACATCCAGGCGTCCTCTACAAAGGAACCATAAGCCGGGGCTTGATGCCCTTCAGGATTTCCTGATTAGCTCTCTCAGCTTGACCATTAGACTGGGGGTGAGACATTGATGATACATCAAGCCGGATGTGCTCATGTTGACAAAAGTCCTCCATAGCATCCTTGGAGAGGTTCTTGCCATTATCCATTATGATGTTGTGGGGAAAACCAAAGCGGAAAATCACCTTCTTCATGAATTGAACTGCCGTGGGTGCATCACACTTGCTGACTGGCTCTGCCTCTACCCACTTAGTGAACTTATCAACCGCCACCAAAAGGTGGGTCTTCTATCCTTGGACCGCTTAAAAGGCCCTACCATATCAAGCCCCCAAGTTGCAAACGGCCAAGTGATTGAAATCATTCTCAATTCTTGAGCCAGAACATGAGCTCGGCATGGAAATTTCTGACAACCATCACACTTTTTCACCAAGTCCTCAGCATCGGCATGAACCGTCAGCCAATAGAAGTCGTGACGAAAAGCTTTAGCCACCAAGGACTTTGAACTGGCGTGGTGACCACAATCTCCTTCGTGGATCTCACGTAAAATCTCACGGCCTTCTTCAGGAGAAACGCAGCGCTGAAACACCCCCGAGAAACTGCAGTGATGTAACTCATCGTTGATAATAGTCATGGACTTGGACCACCGGATTATCTGCCTGGCCAAAATTTCATCCTTCGGTAACTCACCCCGGTTCATATACGGCAAATATGGAACCATCCAATCTGGGATAATATGAAGAGCCGCAACCAACTGAGCCTCCGGTTCAGGAACAACCAAGTCCTCCTCTGTAGGTAGCTTGACCGACGGATTATGCAAAACATCCAGAAAAACATTGGGTGGAATCGGCTTACGTTGGGAACCCAACCGGCTTAAAGCGTCCGTTGCTTCGTTCTTTCGCCGGTCCACATGGTCCACCTGATAACCCTTGAAGTGACCAGCAACAATATCTACTTCCCGACAATACGCCGCCATGAGTGGGTCCTTGGAATCCCAAGTACTAGAAACTTGTTGAGCCACCAGGTCCGAGTCATCGAAACATTTAACCTGGCTTAAATTCATCTCCTTAGCCATTCAAAGACCATGGAGTAAAGCCTCATATTCAGCTGCATTGTTAGTGCAAGGGAACATTAAACAGAGAACATAACAAAACTTATCACCTTGTGGGGAAGTTAACATGACTCCAGCCCCCGAGCCCTCCAATTGCCTAGATCCATCGGAATGAATAGTCCAATAAGTATGATCCGGCTTTTCCTCCGGCACCTGCAACTCTGCCCAGTCATTGATGAAATTTGTTCGGGATCATAGCAGAAATTAAATTTTGTGTACGCATCACCAAGATCAATCTATGGAGTAACTAGCAACGAGAGAGAAGGGAGCGCATCTTCATACCCTTGAAGATCACGAGTCGGAAGCATTGCAAGAACACGGTTGGAGGAGTCGTACACGTAGCGATTCAGATTGCGTCCGAATCCGATCTAAGCACCGAACAACGGTGCCTCCGCGCTCAACACACATGCAGCCCGGTGACGTCTCCCGCGCCTTGATCCAGCAAGAAGGAGGGAGAGGTTGAGTAATAAGGCTCCAACAGCAGCACGACGGCGTGGTGGTGATGGAGTGGCAGTTCTCCGGCAGGGCTTCGCCAAGCTCTTGCGGAGGAGGAGAGGTGTTGGGGAGGGGAGGGGCTGCACCTTGGATGTAGTGTTGCAGCCCTCCCCTTGCCCCTCTATTTATAGGGAGAAGGGGGAAGGGGGTCGGCCCCCTCTAGATGAGATCTAGGAGGGCGGCGGCCAAGGGGAGGGGGCTTGCCCCCCAAGCAAGGGGGGCGCCCCCTTTAGGGTCCCCCCCAAACCCTAGGCGCATGGGCCCTAGGGGGGTGGCACCCAGTCCTCTTAGGGGCTGGTTCCCTTCCCTCTACAGCCCATGAGGCCCTCCAGGACAGGTGGCCCCTCTCGGTGGACCCTCGGAACACCTCCAGTGGCCCCGGTACAATACCAGTATGCCCCCGAATATTTTTGGTGACCGTATGACAACTTCCCATATATAAATCTTCACCTCCGGACCATTCCGGAACTCCTCGTGACATCCGAGATCTCATCTGGGACTCCGAACAACATTTGGTAATTACATACAAAACTTCCTTATAACCCTAGCGTCATCGAACCTTAAGTGTGTAGACCCTACGGGTTCAGGAATCACGCAGACATGACCGAGACAGCTCTCCGGCCAATAACCAATAGCGGGATATGGATACCCATGTTGGCTCCCACATGTTCCACGATGATCTCATCGGATGAACCATGATATCGAGGATTCAAGAAATCCCGTATACAATTCCCTTTTTCAATCGGTACGTTACTTGTCCGAGATTCGATTGTCGGTATCCCAATATCTCGCTCAATCTCGTTACCGGCAAGTCACTTTACTCGTTCCGTAATGCATGATCTCGTGACCAACCACTTGGTCACATTGAGCTCATTATGATGATGCATTATCGAGTGGGCCCAGAGATACCTCTCCGTCATACGGAGTGACAAATCCCAGTCTCGATTCATGCCAACCCAACAGACACTTTCAGAGATACCTGTAGAGCACCTTTATAGTCACCCAGTTACGTTGTGACATTTGGTACACCCAAAACAGTCCTACGGTATCCGGGAGTTACACAATCTCATGGTCTAAGGAAATGATACTTGACATTAGAAAAGCTCTAGCAAACGAACTACACGATCTTGTGATATGCTAATGATTGGGTCTTGTCCATCGCATCATTCTCCTAATGATGTGATCCTGTTATCAATGACATCCAATGTCCATAGTCAGGAAACCTTGACCATCTGTTGATCAACGAGCTAGTCAACTAGAGGCTCACTAGAAACATGGTGTGGTATATGTATTCACACATGTATTACGGTTTCCGATCAATACAATTATAGCATGAACAATAGACAATTATCATGAACAAGGAAATATAATAATAACCATTTTATTATTGCCTCTAGGGCATATTTCCAATAGTCTCCCACTTGCACTAGAGTCAATAATCTAGTTACATTGTGACGAATCGAACGCCCATAGAGTTCTGGTGTTGATCATGTTTTGCTCGCGGAAGAGGTTTAGTCAAGGATCTGTGACATTCAGATCCGTATGCACTTTACAAATATCTATGTCTCCATCTTGAACATTTTCACGAATGGAGTTGAAGCGACACTTGATGTGTTTGGTCTTCTTGTGAAACCTGGGCTCCTTGGAAAGGGAAATAGCTCCAGTGTTGTCACAGAAGAGAGTCATTGGGCCCGACGCATTGGGAATAACTCCTAGGTCGGTAATGAACTCCTTCATCCAGATTGCTTCATGTGCTGCCTCCGAGGCTGCCATGTACTTTGCTTCACATGTAGATCCCGCCACGACGCTTTGCTTGCAACTGCACCAGCTTACTGCCCCACGATTCAAAATAGACACGTATCCGGTTTGTGACTTGGAGTCATCCAGATCTGTGTCGAAGCTAGCTTCGATGTAACCCTTTACGACGAGCTCTTCGTCACCTCCATAAACGAGAAACATATCCTTAGTCCTTTTCAGGTACTTTGGGATATTCTTGACCGATGTCCAGTGTTCCATGTCGGGATTACTTTGGTACCTTCCTACCAAACTTACGGCAAGGTTTACATCAGGTCTGGTACACAGCATGGCATACATAATAGACCCTATGGCTGAGGCATAGGGGATGACACTCATCTTTTCTCTATCTTCTGTCGTGGTCGGGCTTTGAGCTGAGCTCAATTTCACACCTTGCAATACATGCAAGAACCCTTTCTTGGACTGATCCATATTGAACTTCTTCAATATCTTATCAAGGTATGTGCTTTGTGAAAGACCTATGAGGCGTCTCGATCTATCTCTATAGATCTTGATGCCTAATATGTAAGCAGCTTCTCCAAGGTCCTTCATTGAAAAACACTTATTCAAGTAGGCCTTAATGCTTTCCAAGAGTTCTATATCATTTCCCATCAACAATATGTCATCCACATATAATATGAGAAATGCTACAGAGCTCCCACTCACTTTCTTGTAAACGCAGGCTTCTCCATAAGACTGCATAAACCCAAACACTTTGATCATTTCATCAAAGCGAATGTTCCAACTCCGAGATGCTTGCACCAGCCCATAGATGGAGCGTTGGAGCTTGCATAACTTGTTAGCATTCTTAGGATCGACAAAACCTTCCGGCTGCATCATATACAATTCTTCCTTAAGGAAGCCATTAAGGAATGTCGTTTTTACGTCCATTTGCCATATCTCATAATCGTAGAATGTGGCAATTGCTAACATGATTTGGACGGACTTTAGCTTCGCTACAGGTGAGAAGGTCTCATCGTAGTCAACCCCTTGAACTTGTCGATAACCCTTAGCGACAAGTCAAGCTTTATAGATGGTAACATTACCATCTGCGTCCGTCTTCTTCTTAAAGATCCATTTATTTTCTATCGCTCACCGATCATCGGGCAAGTCTGTCAAAGTCCATACTTTGTTTTCATACATGGATCCTATCTCGGATTGCATGGCTTCAAGCCATTTGTTGGAATCTGGGTCCGCCATCGCTTCTTCATAGTTCGAAGGTTCACCATTGTCTAACAACATGATTTCTAGGACAGGGTTGCCATACCATTCTAGTGTGGAACGTGTCCTTGTGGACCTACGAAGTTCAGTAGCAACTTGATCCGAAGTACCTTGATCATCATCATTAACCACCTCTCTAGCCAGTGCTGGCACCACAAAAACATCTTCCTGTGTTGTGCTACTTTCCGCTTCAGGAGGCAGTACTTCATCAAGTTCTACTTTCCTCCCACTTACTTCTTTTGAGAGAATCTCCAGAAAGGACCCGTTCTTGGCAACAAAGATCTTGCCTTCGGATCTGAGGTAGAAGGTATACCCAATGGTTTCCTTAGGGTATCCTATGAAGATGCATTTTTCCGACTTGGGTTCGAGCTTCTCAGGTTGAAGTTTCTTGACATAAGCATCGCATCCCCAAACTTTTAGAAACGACATCTTAGGTTTCTTCCCAAACCATAATTCATACGGTGTCGTCTCAATGGATTTCGATGGAGCCCTATTTAAAGTGAATGCGGTAGTCTCTAAAGCATAGCCCAAAATGAGAGTGGTAGATGGTAAGAGACATCATAGATCGCACCATATCCAATAGAGTGCGATTATGACGTTCGGACACACCATTACACTGAGGTGTTCCAGGCGGCGTGAATTGTGAAACGATTCCACATTTCCTTAAGTGTGTGCCAAATTCGTGACTCAAATATTCCCCTCCACGATCTGAGCGTAAGAACTTTATTTTCTTGTCACGTTGATTTTCAACCTCACTCTGAAATTCCTTGAACTTTTCAAAGGTCTCAGACTTGTGTTTCATTAAGTAGACATACCCATATCTACTTAAGTCATCAGTGAGGGTGAGAACATAACGATAGCCACCGCGAACCTCAACGCTCACTGGACCACACACATGAGTATGTATGATTTCCAATAAGTTGGTTGCTTGCTCCATTGTTCCGGAGAACGGAGTCTTGGTCATTTTGCCCATGAGGCATGGTTCGCACGTGTCAAATGATTCATAATTGAGAGACTCCAGAAGTCCATCTGCATGGAGATTCTTCATGCGTTTGAGACCAATGTGACCAAGGCGGTAGTGCCATGAGTATGTGGGACTATCATTATCAACCTAACATCTTTTGGTATTCACAATATGAATATTTGTAACATTACGTTCAATATTCATTAAGAATAAACCATTGACCAGCGGGGCATGACCATAAAACATATCTCTCATATAAATAGAACAACCATTATTCTCGGATTTAAATGAGTAGCCATCTCGTATTAAACGAGATCCAGATACAATGTTCATGCTCAAAGCTGGCACTAAATAACAATTATTGAGGTTTAAAACTAATCCCATAGGTAAATGTAGAGGTAGCGTGCCGACGGCGATTGTAAGTGCATCTAGTGCCCCTTAGTGATTTTGGTGTATTGAAGACTTATAGGTTAAGGGACTAATGCGTTTGTGAGTGTACACAGGTCTATAAGTCTATGAGGAGTTTGATATTTACAAAGAAAGTCGACCCCTAAAAATGAATATCTTCGACTGAAGATTTGGGTATTCCTGAAGACTCTCATGAAGACTTTGAAAGTGAAGAAATTGGTTTATCCGTGAAGACTTGATATTCATGCGAGGAATATGAAGCTTGAAGACTTTCGTTTTCATAGTTTTGTTTTTTCTCTTTCTTGAGTCATAGGAAACACCGTACTATTAAAGGGGGTCGAGGAAATACTAAGGAAAAAATTCCATGTGATGCTCAACTCAAAATCCTACGCCTACCAAACCCTTCGAGTGAAGCCTTTGCAAATCTCATACAGTTCAGTCAATTTCTTCAGTGACAGAGACGAAGTTCTTCTGGTTGCTGAGGAATTTGTTCTGACTGAGGAGTTAGGAATTCGCCAGTGCGGATTGCCTACACAGTTAGGAACATGATAGCCCTGAGGAATTTGAGAGTCAAATTTCTGACCATTGCTGAGCTGCGCGCCAGCTGTCCCAAAATATCTTATCCACCTCACGGTCATATCAGACAAGGGCATTTATGTCTTATCATGTCAGGCTGCTCCCTAGGCTATAAATAGCCGCCCCCTACAACCACTAGCTGGTTGGCTGCTCTGAGAGAAACTGACACTTGTCGTTTGAGAGCAACCCATCCTCCGAGGACTTTGAGCGAAAATCATCGAGTGAGGAAAAACCCCAAACCCAAACACCTACAAACCCAAAGTGATTGAGCATCACTGAAGAGATTGATCCTGCATGGAACCGATGCTTGTTACCTTTGAAGACTGTGCTTCTTCCAGACGGTTAGGCGTCATGGTCTAGAGCATCCAAGAGGAATAGTGGATCGTCGAGTGACCAAGTCTGTGAAGGTTTGGAAGTCGCCTGAAGACTTACCACGAGTGATTGGACGAGGTCTATGTGACCTTAGTTCAACGAGAATACGGTGAGGACTTGGTGTCCTGAGCTGCGTGCTCAGCGACTGGGTGTCTGGGACTGTGTGTCCTCGAGTTTAAATACTCAGCCGCTCCAACCAGACGTACAACTGAGACAGCTGTTGGAACTGGTCTACCAAATCATTGTCTTCACCAACCTAACTGGTTCTATTTCCTCAACTCTTTCATTTCCTCATTATTGTGTTGAGTGATTGTTCATACTTGTGTTTGAAGACTTTGACTGAAGACTTTCTCAATTTCCTCAGTTCAATTTCTTCAGTTTGTTTGTCTTCATCTTGTGTTATCCTGTGCTTACGCTTTCTATACTCTGAGTTAGTCTTCTTTTCATCATGATGACTATGTCTGTATCCTGTTATGCTTACTTCTGAGTACTTATTCCGCTGCAAGTAGTTCTTCACTAAGGAATTTCCTCATTGGCAAATTCCTCGATGAAGAATTCATAAAAATCGCCTATTCAGCCCCCCTCTAGTCGATATAACGCACTTTCAGTTGGTATCAGAGCAAGGTACTCCCTTGTTCTGTGTGATTTTGGTTTAACCACCTAGAGTTCTAGTTATGTCAACTGCAGGATTGAGGAACGTTTCCTGCCCCATCTTTGATGGTCATGAGTATCCTCGGTGGAAGGCCATGATGAAGAAGCGACTCATGGCTATGGACAGCGAACTATGGACCGTCACCGAGATCAGTCTTACCGATCTATGCAAGATGGTTGAAGCTGATGACATTCGCAAGTACACTCTACTCAACCTCACAGCGAAGGATGTCATCTGCACAAGTCTGTCCCGAAATCAATTCAGGAACGTCATGCATCTCAATCACGCGAAGCTAATCTGGGACCGTCTCTCTGAGGTCTATGATGGACATCTAAATCGTCATGATCCTTGGTTTCAGGATTACAAGGAATCTCTCAAAGAGATGACATTCAAACCAGAATCATCATCGTCCAACCCCTGCCTTATGGCAAAAAGTGCTAAGGTAAACGAATGCTACCTATCCGAGTCCAGTGATGATGAATCTGGCGATGAATTTGGACCTAGCTATGATAAACTTGCTTCCCTTGCCACTAAACAACAAAGAGCTTTGGAAAAAGTTCATTACATGCTAAATAAGAGCGATGATATGTTGGGTGAAGAAATGGATCAATCAAAAGCTTTGGCTGAAAGTCTTCAGGGACTCCATTCCAAGTTTGATGATCTTCAAGGTCATCATAACGCTCTCTTATCTGATCATGAGAAACTTTCTCTTGAACTTCTTCAAAGAAAGCAAGATCTTGAGAAGCTAAGAGTGAGTTATGAAGATCTTCAGAAGGATCGCGATTCATTACTTGCTCAACAAATCAGCGGTACTCAAGAAGAATTTGTTCCTCCATGCTTAAAGTGCATTGAACGTGAATCTGCTAATTCTTCACCTGAATGTTCAAATGCTTCACCTGTTACAAATTCTTCACCTGCCTCTGCTATCACTAATTCCTCATCTAAGGACATTGCTAGTACTACTGACGATGCAGGGCTGAAGGAATTGTACACGACAGGCATGTACAAAAGCCTCAAAGGGCATCAGATTCTTTGTGATGTGCTCAAAAAGCAGATCCTCAACAGAAACCCTAGGAAAGAGGGCATTGCCTTCGAGAGGAAACTCAACGCTGATGGAACATATTGGAAGCCTGAGCAGTACCCCAAAACCTCATGGGTTGCTGCAAAGGGACCTCCAGTTGATCCATCTAACTTATCTAGCTTTATATGTGAATCTTCTCATTCTTCTGATGAGTCATTTGACTCCAACTATAAACTGTTCAAAAATCAGAATGGTGAAGTATTTGCTAGATATGTTGGCACTAACTGCAGGAATGGTTCTCCTATGAAGAAAATCTGGGTTCCCAAAAGTTATGTTGAAAGTCTTTAGGTGAATGTCCTCATGACAGCACTAGTGAAGAACAGGAACCCGAGATCCAATTCTTCATATGGACCTAATTCTTCACATGGATCATATTCCTCAAGTGGATCAAAGTCCTCATATGAACATCATCGTGCTAACCCTTCTGTTTCGCAGGGTAGAGCTAAGGGCTATGAATATGCGCATTATTCTTCAAATCATTATGTTCATAAGTCCTCGAAGAATTTCTCTGCTTATTCATATGCTTACCCTAACCCCTATTATGTGAAACACAATGGATTGGCTTCTATGCCACCATTCTCATATGGTGCTCGCAGAGTGATGAACTCTTTGCCACCCCTTCAGATGTGGGTGGTGAAGAAAAAGAACTAATTTCTTCTGCAGGGTCAGGTCTCCAGACGTGCTTTAACGTCTGATGAATTTGCTGGGTGCCTGACAAAAATGCCTGAAAGGACACAGGCGAATCATGCTGAAATGAACTTTCATTTCACATGTCCTCACACTACTTATCTGTGCTATTGCTTGATGAAACTGAACTGATGAATTTGATGTCATATTCTTCACTGATGAAGTATATGAGTTCGTAAGATGCACTAATTCATCTGCAGGATGATCAGCCCAAAGCAAACGAGTGGGTCCTCGATAGTGGATGTACAAATCACATGACTGGTGACAAGAACCTATTGATGGATGCTCCCTTAACACCGTCACATCTGAAGCACATCATCTTCGCTGACAAAGGCAAAAGTCAGGTATTGGGTCTAGGTAAGGTTGTGATCTCAAAGGATCGACACATGGACAAAGTCATGCTTGTCGAGTCCTTAGGATACAACCTCATGTCTGTCTCAATGCTTTGTGACCTCGATATGGTTGTTGTCTTTGGAAGATATCGTTGTGTTGTGATCATGGAAGCTGACCATTCCAAAGTCTTCGAAGGCTTTAGGAGAGGAGATCTGTATATTGTTGATTTCTCTACAGGACCACAACCAGCCGTGTGCTTACTGGCAAAAGCTTCAGAAGGCTGGCTATGGCATCAACGACTTGGTCACGTTGGCATGAGGAATCTGAACACGCTTGCGAAGAAGAAGCACGTCATTGGCATTGAGAATGTCAAATTCCTCAAGGATCACTTATGCGGAGCTTGTGAAGCTGGAAAGATGACAAAGGCCAAGCATCCAGCAAAGACTATCATGACCATTACTTGTCCATTTGAATTGCTTCACATGGATCTCTTTGGACCTAATCATTATTCTGCTGTTTCAAATTATGCATCCCTATATGGCTTTGTTATTGTTGATGACTATTCTCGTTACACATGGGTACACATTGTTACTTACAAACATGAAGTGCAGGAAATCTTCAAACGATTTTCCTCGAGGGCTTCAACCAACTTTGGTGTGAAGATCAAGCACATCAGAACTGACAATGGGACTGAGTTCAAGAATTCTGGTCTTGATGGCTATCTTGATGAACTTGGTATTACTGATGAGTTATCTGCTCCTTATACTCCTCAGCAGAATGGCGTTGTGGAGCGCAAGAACAGAACCCTCGCTGAAATGGCTTGCACTATGCTTGATGAATACAAAACGCCTCGTCGTTTTTGGATTGATGCAATTGATACTACGTGCCACATCATCAATCAGGTATATCTTCACAAATTCTTCAAGAAGACTGCCTATGAACTCCTCACTGACAAGAAACCCAATGTGAGTTATTTCAAAGTCTTCGGTGCTAAATGTTGGATTAGAGATCCTCATCACAATGCTAAATTTGCACCGAAAGCACATGAAGGTTTTATGCTTGGTTACGGAAAGGACTCGCACACCTACAGAGTCTTCAACAACGTTCTTCACAAGGTTGTTGAAACTTTAGATGTGCGGTTCGATGAAACTAATGGCTCGCAAAGAGAGCACCTACCTTCTGTGATAGATGAACCAACACCTAAGGATTCTATCAAGTTCAAGGCTACTGAGGATGTTATTCCTACCAAAGAATCTACTGAAGAATTCATTCCAGAACGTGAAGAAAGTCGAGCTGGTGCACCTGATGAAAATGCTGAAGAAAATGGTGCTGAAGAAAATGCTGATCAAATTCCTCAACGACAACCAGCTCATCCTCGCATTGCAAAAGAAGTGCAAGTGGAAAAGATCATCGATGACATTCGAGCGCCAGGTCCTCTCACACGCTCAAAAGCTTCACATTTATCTAACTTTTGTGGGCACTATGCTTTTGTCTCTATTACAGAGCCCACTAAGGTAGATGAAGCATTTCTGGAGCCTGAGTGGATTCAGGCCATGCAAGAAGAATTACATCAGTTCGAACTCAACAATGTCTGGGAACTGGTCAAACATCTAGATCCTCGCAAGCATAATATCATCAGCACAAAGTGGATCTACCGCAACAAGCAAGATGAAAATGGCCTTGTGGTGAGGAATAAGGCATGACTTGTAGCTCAAGGCTACACACAGGTTGAAGGAATTGATTTTGATGAAACTTTTGCACCTGTTGCTAGACTTGAGGCTATTCGCATATTACTTGCTTATGCTAACCATCATAATATTATCTTACTACAAATGGATGTGAAAAGTTCATTCCTCAATGGTAAGCTTGAGGAAGAAGTATATGTTACTCAACCCCTAGGTTTTGAAGATCCAAAGAATCCTGACAAAGTCTTCAGACTCAACAAGACCCTCTATGGCCTCAAGCAGGCCCCTCAGGCGTGGTATGATACTTTGAAGGAATTCTTCGTGAAGAATGGCTTCACACCCGGTTCACTCGACCCTACTCTCTTTACTAAATCTTATGATGGTGAACTATTTGTGTGCCAAATATATGTTGATGATATTATCTTTGGTTGTACTGACCAACATTATAGTGATGAATTTGCCTATATGATGAGTGAAGAATATCAAATATCTATGATGGGAAAGTTGAAATTCTTCTTAGGTCTTCAAATTCGTCAACAGCACAATGGCATATTCATATCTCAGGAGAAATACCTCAAGGATGTTCTAAGGAAATTCGGCATGCAAGATTGCAAAGGCGTCAAAATTCCTATGCCCACAAATGGCCATCTATGCACTGATGAAAATGGTATTGACTTTGATCGCAAGGTATACCGCTCCATGATTGGCTCCTTATTGTATTTATGTGCATCTAGGCCAGATATAATGCTTAGTGTTTGCATGTGTGCCCGATTTAAAGCTACACCGAAGGAATCACACCATAAGGTTGTGAAGCATATTCTTCGATATCTAGCTCACACACCAACACTAGGATTATGGTACCCCAGGGGCTCAACCTTTGATCTCATTGGATATTCTGACTCTGACTATGCTGGTGATCATGTGGACCGCAAGTCAACATCTGGTACTTGTCATTTCCTCGTACGATCTTTGGTCTGTTGGTCCTCGAAGAAATAGAACTGCGTATCACTGTCTACTGCAGAGGCTGAGTACATTGCTGCTGGTTCTTGCTGTGCTCAACCGCTATGGATGAAGCAAACCCTCAAGGACTATGGCATCAACGTGAAGAATGTGCCTCTCCTCTGTGACAATGAGAGTGCAATCAACATTGCTCACAACCCAGTTCAGCACTCGAAGATAAAGCACATTCAGATTCGTCATCATTTTCTTCGTGATCATGTGTTGAAGGGCGACATCTCCATCGAGCACGTGAAGACTGAAGAACAACTGCCTGATATCTTCACAAAGCCCTTGGATGAGAAGAGATTTAGCAAGTTGCGGTGTGAGCTAAATATCTTAGAATCTTCGAATGTTCTTTGAAAAGGACACACATCCTGACACTTAGATGTGCAACACATGAAGAAACGTTTTTCTTCAATCAATGAAGAATAACACTCGAAGCGTGAAGAAATTAATGAAGAATTTGATTCTTAGAACCCTACGACAATTGTACGCAGTGTCTGAAATCATCATTCTTATACGGTGGGTCACGCCACCACCAAAGTCGAAAATTTTCATTTTTGAAATTCCTCAGTTTTTCAAATTCTTCCACTTTGTAAAATCTTCACTGGTTCCAATGTTTTTCTTCATTGGCTATATATATATATATATATATATATATATATATATATATATATATATATATATATATATATATATATATGAGTTTATGTCCTCTACAGCATTCACTTATGGATATTTCTTCAAGTTGCTTTCTCTGCTAAGTGAATGTGATCGGACCCTTTCCCCTCTATGCTATACTCAACCCAATCTATTCACAAATTCTTCATGTGCGTTCTATTTGAAACTCGTTCAAAATCTTCACTGTGTCCTTGTCAGCTGAAGAATTTGCGAACGGAACTTTAAATCTAATCTTATCCAAAACTTTCGGTTTTACCGCTCAAACCGTCACATATCCCACAATAGAATTATCTATTCACCCACGATCTAACACGATCTCCACTTTTCAGTACGTGGGTGACACATGTCATGCGGATGAGAAGGGTCAGGGGCACGTTCGTCCTAAATCTTTGGGCGAACAGTTTTAACTGTGACTATAAATACCCCCTCTCCCCTTCCTCACTTCCTTTACTCCGCTCGACCTCTCTCTCTCTCTCGAGCTTCTCAAACCCTAGCACCGCCGCTACTCCATCGTCGCCAGTGAGGAAGAGCTTCACTGCCTCGACCTCGTCGTCGTCGTACTTGCGCCGACCGCGGAAATCTTCACTCCGCAGCCGCCGTAGCTGTCTTCCTCCACCGAGTTAGGGCATGGAAGATCTACACCGACGAACTTCACTGTTCTACTTCACAGTTCGTCGTGTTCTTCATTCAGGGTAATTAAAAGTTACTTTTACTACCCTCTTTTGATTCGAAATTTCACAACAAAATCTTCAAAGGTATTTTATTCTTCAAATCCTCACACACAAAACACCTCACTAGTCATCTGTTCTTGATTCGTTTCTCTAAGCATCATTTTTCTTCAAGATTCCTCAATTGTGTGGATCTTCGATCTATACAACTCCAGAACCTAAGACAAAGAACGCTTAGTGAAATTCTTCAAGGCTCATCTGGTCAAATTCCTCAAACTTGTTCTTTTTGAAAAAACCTTCTGAGAATGCATATGACCTCTCCAAATTCCTCGCAACTATACTCTGTTCACAGGTACTCATGTCCGCTGCTGAATCACTAGGTTCTCATCAACTTAACTCATTTGCAGCGTTCCTCAAAGAAAAGTTGCATACTTCTTCAGAAAATTTGATTGTTCAAATTCCTCATCTGAAGAATATGGCTGATGGTAAGAAGCCGCAGAAAGGAGGAAAGAAACCTGAGGTCATGACTGCTTTTGAAATCCCTGAGGACCTCTATACTGACTATTGCACACCTGATGAGGCTGAGTTCAGAAAAGAAAGCAAAACTCAGCGCAAGGTGCGCATACAGAGGATTGAACGGAGATGGGCAAGAGAATGGAGGGAGTACAGATATGTGACTCCGAAGTACATGAAGAAATTCGCACTTAATACTCCATGCCCAAGAGCTTCATTGGCACCTGGCCAAGAAGCTGACCCCACCAGCATCAAGCGTGGTGAGGATTTTCCTGAAGAATGGGCCAAACGCCAAGCTAAGTTGGCGAGACAAGCCAAAGAAGCAGTGAAGAAATTCAATGAAGACTCTGTTGCTACTGCTGCCACTGAGGCCTCTGTCAAGCCTAGAAAATCTATGGCAAAGAAGCCCGCTCACAAGCCAAGTGCTTCACCAACTATGCCCTCATGGCCAAGTTCCCTCAGCAAAGACCTCACGGCCAGAATCTTCAAAGCCCTCACGACTAGTCCCTCATGCTGCTCCTACTCCTCCAAAGTCCTCAGCTCCTCCCCCAAAGTCCTCAGCTGCTCCGGCAAAGTCCTCAACACCTGTACATCTGGCCACATGCCAAAAGACTACAGGCATCTCTATTGCCTCTGGTGCCTCAGCGAGTTCCTCAGCTGCACCAAAATCTTCATCAGGCCCCACTCTGTTGAAGACAAAGGCCACGACTGGTCGAGGTCCTCGGCCAAGTCCGAAGAAGAAACAGGTTGCCTTCCAAGTGCCATCTGACGATGAAGCTGATGATGATGAACTGGCAGAAATCATCAGAGACCGACAAGAAAGGGCCGCTAGAGCCAAAGGCACAAATGTTCCATGCTTTTGGATCCAAGGGCGATCCTTGATTACATTGATCTCTGGCACAAGGATCCAAATACTCCTATGCCTGATTTCAATTTCTCTCCTGGTCAAAGTCACATGCTGACCCATTTCATCATTGAATAGAAATGGAAATTTGAGAAGGCCAGGCAGATCAAGAAGGCTCAGTTCAGAAAGGAGAAGTTCCTGAAGAAACACGTTGTCCATATGACAACTGATGAACTCCTCAAGATCCAAGCTGAAATCAAAGCCCTTAGCTATGATTTCAATGCTTATTATGCTGATTGGCAAGGAGCCAAAGTCAGGTTTGTGAAACTGACTGAGAAATTCACAAATGTTGCAGCCCCATCGCAACAAGAAATTCCTCAAGCTGAAGCTTCTGATTAGCAAACTGAAGAACATGCCAGCACCGCTGATGACATTCAGGCTGCTGAAGAAAATGCTAGTTCCACGGCTGATGACTCCATTCCAGCCACTGAAGAAATTGTCAGGGCATCCACTAGTGGTGCGCCTGATGAAACTGAAGAAGTCAGGACAACTGCATCAGTTGCGCCTGAGGAAATTCAACCAGATTCCTCAGCTCCTCCAGCGCCTACACCAACTCCTATTCTTCCATCTGCATCACATGTGAGGAAGATCAAGGCTGCAGAGCGAGCTGCAGTGAAGAAATGGAAAGCATCCAGTGCTTCAGAATCTTCAGCTCCAAATAAGATGAAGCCTCTGACAAGCTCTATTGAAAATCCAATTGATGTTGTTCCGATTTCCACCATGCCACCAAAGTACCTTGTTCCTTTTGGTGAGGAATATGTGATCCCTAGCGGATCTGATGAAGAACCTCAATCTGCTGCTTTGTCAGAGCAGGTTGATGAAGAAATTGAAGTGGATATGATCCCTTCAACGAATGTTACTTCCTCGCCAATGCCTCAGTTCACAGCTGAAGAGGCTGGCGTTGAAGAAAATGAAGATGAAGATGTGTACATTGGCTGCACAACGCCCGTGATGAATGATGACTTTTGGGAAAGTCAGCACCCCAATTCCCCACTCTTCACCCCACTTCAACAAATACCTCAGTCCCCTGCACCAACTGTTCAAATGGGCTCTGAAGAAACTCATCCCACCTCGTCTGTGCATGAAGACATTCCAGCCACTAGTGCTGAAGAAACTGCTGTTGTTGAACCTTTGAACACGCAGACTGCAACTGAAGAGGAACCAAAAATTCCTCGGCCTAAAGAACCTGAGATTGCGATTCCTGAGGTTGTGATGCAACTCACTGACACACCAGTGCCCAAGCCAACGAATCCATTCTCAAAGAAGCAAAAGTTCAAGGCTGAAGATTTCTTCAGCGAGCATGTGTTCTTCACTGACTACAACCCCTATGACTCTGCTCGCATAAGGAAGAGGCATTTCTGGACTGCTAGTCAAGCCAATTTCTATTCCTCAGTATTGTTCAACAAAGACAAAGTCTTCGATCATGAACATATTCCTCATGTGGACATGGAGTCTCTGCCGTGCTTCGAGCCAGTCCTCATTGTTCTTCATGATGCTGGATTGCTAAATTTCTGCACTGAAGTCTGTGATTGGAATGAAGAACTCATTCTTCAATTCTATGCAACGCTGCACATCACAGGAAACTCTGAAGATGTGAATTCATGGGTGCTGGACTGGATGTCTGAAAATACTCACTACAAGGCACCAGCAACTGAATTGCTTCGTGCCCTCCCACTTAGTCCTCCCCTTGACGGTGCTCGTTGCATCTACAGTGAACCTGAGCTTTCCAATCATTTCATGCAAGTGCTGATGAAGCCTTTGAAGCCAGGGCAGGCTCCTTGAACCAAATTCCTCGTCAAGGAATTATTGTATGTGCCTCGGACTGTCTATCGCATTCTGACGAAGACAATGAGTCCTATCAAAGGCCACGACTCAAATGATAAAGAAGTCATTGGCATCATGAAGAACATGCTTTTCAATATCATTCATGGCGTTCCCGTCAACTTCCATGATTTCTTCATGAGGACTCTGGCGAATATTGCTATGTCACCATTTGAGCTGAAGCCTTATGCACCATGGATTATGAGATTCATCAGGACAAGGGCTTCACTAAATTACAAAGCTGACACTTTGAACCATGGCAGCTACTTGCCTCCGATTGAAGTCCTCAAACGGACATATTCCTCAGCTGATGACAAAGGCAAGGCATCTGATGTGATAGATGAAGGCATTCCTCCATTGGATGGTCAATTTCGCAAGGCTGCATCCTACTCCACCAATGATGACTCTGCCACACATGACTCTGCCACCAAGCAAAATCCTCAAGCCACAGCTCCCAGGGTGATGATTGATCGTGAGTTACTCCTCAGTCCTCATCAGAAGGTTGATCGCAATCATAAATGGGTCAAGCGTCAGTTTGGTTCAATTCTTCACAACATGACATCAACACACAATGTAGTGAAGAAAAACCACTACTACCTCCATGAAACCTTCAATCGTACCTGGGCTATTCTATCACATGTCTACAGCGCTGCAGATCTGAAGAATATGGGACTCAAGGAAGAATTTGATTGGTCTGCACCTCCACCGAAGAAATTCAAGAAGGTCATGGTTCCTTCCTTGGTGGCCAGCTCCTATTCTTCATCGCGCGACACTGATGAAAATGAAGATTTGGACGACACTGTGGCAGGCCCTACTACGACAACCGACCCCGACGCTGGCGCTCCTCCATCAACTTGATATTCTTCAGGGGCGCTAGTCCTCAGTTTTGATCCTTTTGGTCATTCGATGACAAAGGGGGAGAAATTTGAGTTAGTCTTCAAGTGGGTCTATTATATGGGCGTTTTTTTTTGCTAAGTTACAACTCTCGTTCTTCTGAAACTTTATTGGATCAAGTTGTAATCTTAAACCCGATGGTGCCCTAATACTTTTGATGCACTGTGCTTTGATACTCTTGATAAGTTATTCTGCATGCTTGTTCCTCATTAATATTATTGCACGCATGCTGAATTTCATCAGGCACCATATTTCATCATGCATTTGAAATTCTTCATATTATATGTCAAATGCGTGTATAGATTACAAGATATAGGGGGATATCTCCGTGATTCAACTCTTCAAGTGTGCATTGCTTCAAAAGCAAATTCCTCACTATGCACATCTTCAGGGGGAGTTCTTCTATATCTTGCAATCAAATTCCTCAATATCAGTACTTACACTTCATATGTTTATCCCCGTTGAAAACTTAACCTATATTGTCATCAATCACCAAAAAGGGGGAGATTGTAAGTGCATCTAGTGCCCCTTAGTGATTTTGGTGTATTGAAGACTTATAGGTTAATGGACTAATGTGTTTGTGAGTGTACACAGGTCTATAAGTCTATGAGGAGTTTGATATTTACAGAGAAAGTCGACCCCTAAAAATGAATATCTTCGACTGAAGATTTTGGTATTCCTGAAGACTCTCATGAAGACTTTGAAAGTGAAGAAATTGGTGTATCCGTGAAGACTTGATATTCATGCGAGAAATATGAAGCTTGAAGACTTTCCTTTCCATAGTTTTGTTTTTTTCTCTTTCTTGAGTCATAGGAAACACCATACTGTTAAAGGGGGTCGAGGAAATACTAAGGAAAAATTTCCATGTGATGCTCAACTCAAAATCCTACACCGACCAAACCCTTCGAGTGAAGCCTTTGGAAATCTCATACAGTTCAGTCAATTTCTTCAGTGACAGAGACGAAGTTCTTCTGGTCGCTGAGGAATTTGTTCTGACTGAGGAGTTAGGAATTTGCCAATGTGGATTGCCTACACAGTGAGGAACATGATAGCCCTGAGGACTTTGAGAGTCAAATTTCCGACCGTTGCTGAGCTGCGCGCCAGCTGCCCCAAAATATCTTATCCACCTAACGGTCATATCAGACAAGGGCATTTATGTCTTATCATGTCGGGTTGCTCCCTAGGCTATAAATAGCCACCCCCTACAACCACTAGCTGGTTGGCTGCTCCGAGAGAAACTGACACCTGTCATTTGAGAGCAACCCATCCTCCGAGGACTTTGAGCGAAAATCATCGAGTGAGGAAAAAACCCAAACCCAAACACCTACAAACCCAAAGTGATTGAGCATCACTGAAGAGATTGATCCTACGTGGATTCGACGCTTGTTACCTTTGAAGACTGTGCTTCTTCCAGACGGTTAGGCGTCATGGTCTAGAGCATCCAAGAGGAATTGTGGATCGCCGAGTGACCGAGTCTATGAAGGTTTGGAAGTCGCCTGAAGACTTACCATGAGTGATTGGACAAGGTCTGTGTGACCTTAGTTCAAGGAGAATACGGTGAGGACTTGGTGTCCTGAGCTGCGTGCTCAGCGACTGGGTGTCTGGGACTGTGTGTTCTCGAGTTTAAATACTCAGCCGCTCCAACCAGACGTACAACTGAGATAGCAGTTGGAACTGGTCTACCAAATCATTGCCTTCACCAACCTAACTGGTTCTATTTCCTCAACTCTTTCATTTACTCATTATTGTGTTGAGTGATTGTTCATACTTGTGTTTGAAGACTTTGACTGAAGACTTTCTCAATTTCCTCAGTTCAATTTCTTCAGTCTGTTTGTCTTCATCTTGTGTAATCCTGTGCTTATGCTTTTTGTACTCTGAGCTTGTCTTCTTTTCATCATGATGACTATGTCTGTATCCTGTTATGCTTACTTCTGAGTACTTATTCTGCTGCAAGTAGTTCTTTGCTAAGGAATTTCCTCACCGGCAAATTCCTCAGTGAAGAATTCATAAAAATCGCCTATTCACCCCCCCCCCTCTAGTCGATATAACGCACTTTCACCGATCACATCGACCTTGGAACCATTCCCAACGCGCATCGTCACCTCGTCCTTCGCCAGTCTCCGCTTATTCCGCAGCTCCTGTTTTGAGTTACAAATATGAGAAACCGCACCGGTATCAAATACCCAGGAGCTACTACGAGTACTTGTAAGGTACACATCAATAACATGTATATCACATATACCTTTGGTGTTGCCGGCCTTCTTGTCCGCTAAGTACTTGGGGCAGTTCCGCTTCTAGTGACCATTTCCTTTGCAATAAAAACACTGAGTCTCAGGCTTGGGTCCATTCTTTGGCTTCTTTCCGGCAGCTTGCTTACCGGGCGCGACAACTCCCTTGCCGTCTTTCTTGAAGCCCTTTTTACCCTTGCCTTTCTTGAACTTAGTGGTTTTATTCACCATCAACACTTGATGTTCCTTTTTGATTTCCACCTCTGCTGATTTCAGCATCGAATATACCTCAGGAATGGTTTTCTCCATCCCCTGCATATTGAAGTTCATAACAAAGCTCTTGTAGCTCGGTGGGAGCGACTGAAGGATTCTGTTAACGACCGCGTTCCGTGAGATTAACTCCCAGCTGGGACAAGCGGTTGTGCAACCCAGACATTCTGAGTATGTGTTCGCTGACGGAACTATTTTCCTCCATCTTACAACTGTAGAACTTGTCGGAGACTTCGTATCTCTTGACCCGGGCATGAGCTTGGAAAACCATTTTCAGCTCTTGGAACATCTCATATGCTCTGTGCTGCGCGAAACGCTTTTGGAGCCCCGGTTCTAAGATGTAAAGCATGCCACACTGAACCAGGGAGTAATCATCAACACGCGACTGCCAGGCATTCATAATGCCTTGGTTCGCTGGGACAGGTGCTTCACCTAGCGGTGCTTCAAGGACATATGCTTTCTTGGCAGCTATGAGGATGATCCTCAAGTTCCGGACCCAGTCCGTATAGTTGCTACCATCGTCTTTCAGCTTGGTTTTCTCTAGGAACGCGTTGAAGTTGAGGACAACATTCGCGTGGGCCATTTGATCTACAAGACATATTGTAAAGATTTTTTAGACTAAGTTCATGACAATTAAGTTCATCTAATCAAATTATGCAATGAACTCCCACTCAGATATACATCCCTCTAGTCATCTAAGTGTTACATGATCCGAGTCAACTAGGCCGTGTCCGATCATCACGTAAGTGTTTTGCATGTGTAAATCTGGCTTACACCCCTTGTATGTGAACGTTAGAATCTATCACACCCAATCATCACGTGGTGCTTCGAAACAACGAACTTTTGCAATGGCGCACAGTTAGGGGGAACACTTTCTTGAAATTATTATGAGGGATCATCTTATTTATGCTACCGTCGATCTAAGCAAATAAGATGCAAAAACATGATAAACATCACATGCAATCAAATAGTGACATGATATGGCCAACATCATTTTGCTCCTTTTGATCTCCATCTTCGGGGCGCCATGATCATCATCGTCACCGGCATGACACCATGATCTCCATCATCGTGTCTTCATGAAGTTTTCTCACCAACTATTACTTCTAGTACTATGTCTAACGGTTTATGAATAAAGTAAAATAATTACATGGCGTTATTCAATGACACGCAGGTCATACAATAAATAAAGACAACTCCTATGGCTCCTGCCGGTTGTCATATGATACGTCCATTTTGGATCATGCTTTTATATCAATATTTATTGCATTATGGATTGTTATTACACATTATATATCAATACTTATGGCTATTCTCTCTTATTTTATAAGGTTTACCATGAAGAGGGGGACTGCCGGCAACTAGAATTCTGGCTGGAAAAGGAGCAAACATTGAAAACCTATTCTGCACTGCTCCAAAAGACCTGGAACTCCACGAAACTTATTTTTGGAATTAATAAGAATTATTGAGCAGAAGAAACACCTTAGGGGGCCCACACCCTGGCCAGGAGGGTGGGGGCGCGCCCACCCCTACTGGGCATGCCCCCCTGTCTCCTGGGCCCCCTGGTGGCCCTCCGGTATCCATCTTCTTCTATATGAAGGCTTTTACCCTCGAAAAAATCGTGGGCAAGCTTACGGGACGAAACTCTGCCACCACGAGGCAGAACCTTGGCGGAACCAATCTAGAGCTCCGGCACAGCTGTTCTGTCGGGGATACTTCCCTCCGGGAGGGGGAAATCATCACCATCGTCACCACCAATAATCCTCCCATCGGAAGAGGGTCAATCTCCATCAACATCTTCACTAGCACCATCTCCTCTCAAACCCTAGTTCATCTCTTGTATCCAATCTTGTATCCAAAACCACAAATTGGTACCTGTGGGTTGCTAGTAGTGTTGATTACTCCTTGTAGTTGATGCTAATTGGTTTACTTGGTGGAAGATCATATGTTCAGATCCTTAATGCATATTATTACTCCTTTGATTATGAACATGAATATGCTTTGTGAGTAGTTATGTTTGTTCCTGAGGACATGGGTGAAGTCTTGCTATTAGTAGTCATGTGAATTTGGTATTTGTTCGATATTTTGATGAGATGTATGTTGTATTTCCTCTAGTGGTGTTATGTAAACATCGACTACATGACACTTCACCATTATTTGGGCCTAGAGGAAGGCATTGGGAAGTAATAAGTCGATGATGGGTTGCTAGAGTGACAGAAGCTTAAACCCTAGTTTATGTGTTGCTTCGTAAGGGGCTGATTTGGATCCATATGTTTAATGATGTGGTTAGGTTTACCTTAATACTTCTCTTGCAGTTGCGGAAGCTTGCAATAGGGGTTAATCATAAGTGGGATGCTTGTCCAAGTAAGGGCAGTACCCAAGCACCGGTCCACCCACATATCAAATTATCAAAGTACCAAACGGGAATCATATGAGCGTGATGAAAACTAGCTTGGTGATAATTCCCATGTGTCCTCGGGAGCTCTTTTCTCATTATAATAAATTGTCCAAGCTTATCCTTTGCTACAAAAAGGATTGGGCCACCTTGCTGCACTTTATTTACTTTCATTGCTTGTTACTTGTTACAATTTATCTTATCACAAAACTATCTGTTACCTACAATTTCAGTGCTTGCGGAGAAAACCTTACTGAAAACCGCTTATCATTTCCTTCTACTCCTCTTTGGGTTCGACACTATTACTTATCGAAAGGACTACGATAGATCCCCTACACTTGTCGGTCATGAAGACTCTTTTCTGGCGCCGTTGCCGGGGAGTGTAGCGCTTTTGGTGAGTGGAACTTGGTAAGGAAACATTTATATAGTGTGCTGAAATTTTCTGTTACTTGTCACTATGGAAACTAATCCTTTGAGGGGCTTGTTTGGGGCATCTTCGCCCCGACCAGTAGAGCAAAGAGTTGCTCCTCAACCTACTAAACCTACTAAAAATGTTTACTTTGAGATTCCTTCGGGTATGATAGAGAAACTGCTAGCTAATCCATTTGTAGGAAATGGAACATTGCATCCCGATTTACACCTTATCTTTGTGGATGAAGAGGTATTCCCGATGATGTTGTCAAAAGGAAGGTCTTCCCTATATCTTTGAAGGGAGATGCATTGACATGGTATAGGCTATGTGATGATACGGGATCTTGGAATTATAAATGATTGAAGTTGGAATTTCACCAGAAGTTCTATCCTATGCATCTTGTTCATCATGATTGTAATTACATATATAATTTCTGGCCTTGCGAAGGAGAAAGCATCGCTCAAGCTTGGGGGAGGCTTAAGTCAACGTTATATTCATGCCCCAATCATGAGCTCTCCAGAGAAATGATTATTCAAAAAAATTATGCTTTCCTTTCTCTCAATGATCGCAACATGCTCGATACTTCTTGTGCTGGTTCTTATATGCTGAAGTCTATTGAATTCAAATGGGACTTATTGGAAAGTATTAAACGCAACTATGAAGATTGGGGTTCCGACGATGGTAAGGAGTCAGGTATGACACCTAAGTTTGATTGTGTTAAATCTTTTATGGATATCGATGCATTTTGTGGATTTAGCGCTAAATATGGACTTGACTCTGAGATAGTAGCTTCTTTCTGTGAATCTTTTGCTACTCACGTCGATCTCCCTAAGGAGAGTGGTTTAAATATAATCCTCCCGTTGAAGTAAAAGTAGTTGCACCTATTACAGTTGAAGAAAAGACTGTCACCTATAGTGATCCTATTGTTCCTACTACTTATGTTGAGAAACCCCCTTTTCCTGTTAGAATAAAGGATCATGCTAAAACTTCAACTGTTGTTCGTAAGAGTAATACTAGGACTTATACACCGCCTGAGCAAATCAAAGTTGAACCTAGTATTGCCATGGTTAAAGATCTCTTAGATGATAATTTAGATGGGCATGTTATTTACTTCTGTGGTGAAACTGCTAATATTGTTAAACCAGATGCTAAAATACATAGACCTATTGTAGGCATGCCTGTTATTTCTGTTAAAATAGGAGATCATTGTTATTATGGCCTTTGTGATATGGGTGCCAGTGCTAGTGCAATACCTATTTCCTTATACCAAGAGATTATGCATGATATTGCACCTGTTGAGTTAGAAGATATTGATGTTACAATTAAGCTTGCCAATAGAGATACTATTAGGCCTTTTGGGATTGTTAGAGATGTTGAAGTCTTGTGTGGGAAGGTCAAATACCCTGCTGATTTTCTTGTTCTTTGTTCCCCACAAGATGAATTTTGTCCCATTATTTTTGGTAGACCCTTCTTGAATACAGTTAATGCTAAGATTGATTGTAAAAAGGATATTGTTGAAATTGGCTTAGGGGGTATGAAACATGAATTTAATTTTCCTAAATTTCATAGACAACCTCGTGATAGATAATCATCTAGCAAGGATGAGATTATTGGTCTTGCTTCTATTGTCGTGCCTCCTACTGATCCATTAGAACAATATTTGCTAGACCATGAAAATGATATGTTTATGAAAGAAAGAAGGGGAATAGATGAAGTGTTCCTTAAACAAGAACCAATTCTGAAACATAACCTTCCCGTTGAAATTCTAGGGGATGCTCCTCCACCCAAGGGTGATCCCGTGTTTGAGCTTAAACCATTACCTGATAATCTTAAATATGCTTATCTTGATGAAAAGAAAATATATCCTGTTATTATTATTAGTGCTAACCTTTCAGAGCAACAAGAAGAAAGATTATTGAAAACTCTGAAGAAGCACTGAGGTGCTATTGGATATACTCTGGATGATCTCAAGGGCATTAGTCCCACTCTATACCAACACAAAATAAATGTGGAGAAATACGCCAAACCAGTTAGAGATCCTCAACGACGACTGAATCCCAAGATAAAAGAAGTGGTAAGAAAGGAGATACTAAAGCTCCTTGAGGCAGGTATAATTTATCCCGTTGCTGATAGTGAATGGGTAAGCCCTGTCCATTGTGTTCCTAAAAAGGGAGGTATTACTGTCGTTCCTAATGATAAAGATAAATTGATCCCGCAAAGAATTATTACAGGTTATAGGATGGTAATTGGTTTCCGTAAATTAAATAAAGCTACTAAGAAAGATCATTACCCTTTACCTTTTATTGATCAAATGCTAGAAAGACTACCCAAACACACGCATTTCTGCTTTCTAGATGGTTATTTTGGTTTCTCTCAAATACCCGTGTCAGCGACGGATCAATCAAAAACTACTTTTACTTGCCCTTTCGGTACTTTGGCTTATAGACGTATGCCTTTTGGTTTATGCAATGCACCTGCTACCTTTCAAAGATGCATGATGGCTATATTCTTTGATTTTTGTGAAAAGATTTGTGAGGTATTCATGGATGACTTCTCAGTCTATGGATCTTCTTTTGATGATTGCTTGAGCAACCTTGATCGAGTTTTGCAGAGATGTGAAGACACTAGTATCATCTTGAATTGGGAAAAGTGCCACTTTATGGTTAATGAAGGCATTGTCTTCGAGCACAAAATCTCTGAGAGAGGTATTGAAGTTGATAAAGCTAAAGTTGATGCTATTGAAAAGATGCCATGTCCCAAGGACATAAAAGGTATAAGAAGTTTCCTTGGTCATGCCGGTTTTATAGGAGGTTCATTAAGGACTTTTCTAAAATCTCTAGGCCTTTGACTAATTTATTGCAAAAAGATATTCCTTTTGTCTTTGATGATGATTGTGTAGAAGCATTTGAAATACTTAAGAAAGCTTTGAGCACTGCACCTATTGTTCAGCCACCTGATTGGAATTTACCTTTTGAAATTATGTGTGATGCTAGTGATTATGTTGTAGGTATTGTTCTAGGCAAAGAGTCAATAAGAAATTGAATGTTATCCAGTATGCTAGTAAGACTCTTGATACTGCCTAGAGAAATTATGCTACTACTAAAAAAGAATTCTTAGCAGTTGTGTTTGCATGTGATAAGTTTAGACCTTATATTGTTGATTCCAAAGTTACTATTCACACTGATCATGCTGCTATTAAATATCTTATGTAAAAGAAAGATGCAAAGCCTAGACTTATTAGATGGGTTATCTTGCTCCACGAATTTGATTTGCATATTATTGATAGAAAGGGAGCTGAGAACCCCGTTGCAGACAACTTGTCTAGGTTACAGAATGTTCTTGATGACCCACTGCCTATTGATGATAGCTTTACTGATGAACAATTAGCAGTCATTAATGCTTCTCGTACTGCCCCTTGGTATGCTAATTATGCTAATTACATTGTTGCTAAATTTATACCACCTAGTTTCACATATCAACAAAAGAAAAAGTTATTTTATGATTTAAGACATTACTTCTGGGATGACCCACACCTTTATAAAGAAGGAGTAGATGGTGTTATTAGACGTTGTGTACCTGAGCATGAACAGGAACAGATCCTACACAAGTGTCACTCCGAATCATATGGAGGACACCCCGCTGGAGATTGAACTGCACATAAGGTATTGCAATCCGGTTTTTATTGGCCTACTCTCTTCAAAGATGCTAGTAAGTTTGTCTTGTCTTGTGATGAATGTCAAAGAATTGGTAACATTAGTAGACGTCAAGAAATGCCTATGAATTATTCTCTTGTTATTGGACCATTTGATGTTTGGGGCTTTGATTATATGGGACCTTTTCCTGCCTCTAATGGTTACACACATATTTTAGTTGCTGTTGATTACGTTACTAAGTGGGTAGAAGCTATTCCAACTAGTAGTGCTGATCATAACACTTCTATTAAAATGCTTAAAGAAGTTATTTTTTCAAGGTTTGGAGTCCCTAGATATCTTATGACTGATGGTGGTTCACATTTTATTCATGGTGCTTTCCGTAAGATGCTTGCTAAGTATGATGTTAATCATAGAATCGCATCTCCTTATCACCCGCGGTCTAGTGGTCAAGTAGAGTTGAGCAATAGAGAGCTCAAATTAATTTTGCAAAATACTGTGAATAGATCTAGAAAGAATTGGTCCAAAAAACTTGATGATCCATTATGGGCTTATAGAACTGCATACAAAAATCCTATGGGTATGTCTCCATATAAGATGGTCTATGGAAAAGCTTGTCATTTACCTCTAGAACTTGAACATAAAGCATATTGGGCTATCAAGGAGCTCAACTATGACTTCAAACTTGCCGGTGAGAAGAGGTTGTTTGATATCAGCTCACTTGATGAATGGAGAACCCAAGCCTATGAGAATGCCAAGCTATTCAAAGAAAAGGTCAAACGCTGGCATGACAAAAGGATACAAAAGCGTGAGTTTAACGTAGGTGATTATGTGTTATTATTCAACTCTCATTTAAGATTTTTTGCAGGGAAATTTCTCTCTAAATGGGAAGGTCCTTACGTTATCGAGGAGGTCTATCGTTCTGGTGGCATAAAAATCAACAACTTCGAAGGCACAAGTCCGAGGGTGGTGAATGGTCAAAGAATTAAACATTATATCTCAGGTAATCCTATCAATGTTGAAACTAATATTGTTGAAACCGTAACCCCCGAGGAATACATAAGGGACACTTTCCAGAATGTTCCAGACTCCAAAAGGAATAGGTATGTGGTATGCTAAGTAAACCGACTCCAAAATAATTCTAATGGCAATTTTTATCAGTTTTGGAATATTTAAGAATTTTAGAAAGAAAGAAGTAGTCCGGGAAGGACACGAGGCCTCCACGAGGGTGGAGGGCGCACCCACCCTTACAGGGCGCGCCCCCCTGTATTGTGGTCACCTCGTGTGCCTCCTGGACTCCGTTTTCTTGCACGTTACGTATTTTGGTCGGTAAAAATTCACTATATAATCTCTCGAAAGTTTCGACCACCGTATCACGCAAATATCTTCTGTTTTCGTTTTGAGCTATTTTCTGTTACAGATCTAGAGAACCATGGCGTCACCCTCCTTTAACAGTGAAGACAAGGATGCTTGGCTATTGAAGATAGAGCTAAAAAGAGAATAACCGGAAGAGATCAACAAGGATGAAGGGATCAAGAAGGCCATGGAGGTTCAAGCTCCGGCAGTAAAAGAAGAAGACATCCCTCAACCCTTACCTAACCTCTTTACTCCCACTGAGATTGAAGCTTTCAAGATGATTGAGTTAGCTCGCATACAGAATAAGTATCTCACACATGAGAATATTTTGTTGAAGGATCATATCGCTGGACTCAAGGGCATTATCCGCAAGTTGGAGGAGCTTTTACGCTCGATGTGTGATTATCCATCATCATCATCACCACCTCCATCACCTCCGAGGACATAATTACATGGGTATGGGCACTCCCCTTAGAAACTGCCAAGCTTGGGGGAGGTGCCCCGGTATCATATTATCATCACACTCTTATCTTTACCGTTTTATTTAGTTCGATCCTTTTAGTAGTATCTTGATTTAGTAGATTGAAGTTTTGATATCAAGTAGTTTTGAGTTTTGCTTTGTGATCTCTTTATGTAATCGAGTCCGTGAGATATCTATAATAAAGACTAGTGTTGAGTCAAGGGCTTTTCTATCTTGCTATGATCTTGAGAAAGTAGAAAGAATAAAAGAGTTCATATTGATCTTATGGATAGTAATGACTTCACACATAGAAAGTATGAGGCATAAAAGTTGTTGAGAGTTGATAAACGTAGTTTTGATCATTGTTGCAATTAATAGGAAGTAATAAAGAAAGAGAGGTTTCACATACAAATATATTATCTTGGACATCTTTTATGATTGGGAGCACTCATTAAGTATGACATGCTAAAAGAGTTGACGTTGGACAAGGAAGACAATGTAATGGTTTATGTTTTCTCACATCTCAGTTAAAGTATATTGTCATTGATCTTCCCAACATGTTGAGCTTGCCTTTCCCCCTCATGCTAGCCAAATTCCTAGCACCAAGTAGAGATACTACTTGTGCTTCCAAATATCCTTAAACCCAGTTTTGCCATGAGAGTCCACCATATCTACCTATGGATTGAGTAAGATCCTTCAAGTAAGTTGTCATCGGTGCAGGCAATAAAAATTGCTTTCTAAATATGCATGACTTATTAGTGCGGAGAAAATAAGCTTTATACGATCTTGTTATGGAAGCAATAAAAGTGACAGACTGCATAATAAAGGTCCATATACAAGTGGCAATATAAAGTGATGTTCTTTCATACTAAAATTTTGTGTATCCAACCCTGAAAGCGCATGACAACCTCTTCTTCCCTCTGTGAAGGGCCTATCTTTTACTTTATGTTTTTACTTTATGCTTGAGTCAAGGTGATCTCCACCTTTCCCTTTTTCATTTTTATCCTTTGGCAAGCTCCTCGTGTTTGAAAGATCATGATATATATATATCCAATTGGGTGTAAGTTAGCATGGGCTATTATTGTTGACATCACCTAAAGGTGAATATGTTGGGAGGCAACACAATAAGCCCCTATCTTTCTCAGTGTCTGGCTGAAACTCCATAACCACAAGTATTGCGTGAGTGTTAGCAATTGTAGAAGACTACATGATAGTTGAGTATGTGGACTTGCTGAAAAGCTCTATTCTTGACTCTTTTTGATGTTACGATAAATTGCAATTGCTTCAATGGCTGAGATTATAGTTTGTTAGCTTTCAATGAAGTTTCTGAACCATACTTGACATTGTGAATTGATTGTTACTTGAGCATAAGAAGTCATATGACAAAATTCTATTTATGTTGCTGTTATAAGAATAATCATAATGCCCTCATGTACGTATTTTATTTTTATTGACACCTTTGTCTCTAAACTTGTGGACATATTTTTTGATTTCGGCTTCCGCTTAAGGACAAGCGAGGTCTAAGCTTGGGGGAGTTGATACGTCCATTTTGCATCATGCTCTTATATCAATATTTATTGAATTATGGGTTGTTATTACACATTATATATCAATACTTATGGCTATTCTCTCTTATTTTATAAGGTTTACCATGAAGAGGGGGAATGCCAGCAGCTGCAATTCTGGCTGGAAAAGGAGCAAACATTGAAAACCTATTCTGCACTGCTCCAAAAGACATGAAACTCCACGAAACTTATTTTTGGAATTAATAAGATTTATTAAGCGGAAAAAACACCTCAGGGGGCCCACACCCTGGACAGGAGGGTGGGGGGCGCACCCACCCCTACTGGGCGCGCCCCCTGTCTCCTGGGCCCCCTGGTGGCCCTCCGGTGTCCATCTTCTGCTATATGAAGGCTTTTACCCTCAAAATATCGTGGGCAAGCTTACGGGATGAAACTCCGCCGCCACGAGGCGGAACCTTGGCGGAACCAATCTAGAGCTCCGGCAGAGCTGTTCTGCCGGGGATACTTCCCTCCGGGAGGGGGAAATCATCACCATCGTCACCACCAACGATCCTCCCATCGGGAGAGGGTCAATCTCCATCAGTATCTTCACTAGCACCATCTCCTCTCAAACCCTAGTTCATCTCTTGTATCCAATCTTGTATCCAAAACCACAAATTGGTACCTGTGGGTTGCTAGTAGTGTTGATTACTCCTTGCAGTTGATGCTTATTTGTTTACTTGGTGGAAGATCATATGTTCAGATCATTAATGCATATTATTACTCCTCTGATTATGAACATGAATATGCTTTGTGAGTAGTTATGTTTGTTCCTGAGGACATGGGTGAAGTCTTGCTATTAGTAGTCATGTGAATTTGGTATTCGTTTGATATTTTGATGAGATGTATGTTGTCTCTGCTCTAGTGGTGTTATGTGAACGTAGACTACATGACACTTCACCATTATTTGGGCCTAGAGGAAGGCATTGGGAAGTAATAAGTAGATGATGGGTTGCTAGAGTGACAGAAGCTTAAACCCTAGTTTATGTGTTGCTTCGTAAGGGTATGATTTGGATCCATATGTTTAATGTTGTGGTTAGGTTTACCTTAATACTTCTTTTGTAGTTGTGGATGCTTGCAATAGGGGTTAATCATAAGTGTGATGCTTGTCCAAGTAAGGGCAGTACCCAAGCACCGGTCCACCCACATATCAAATTATCAAAGTACCGAACGCGAATCATATGAACGTGATGAAAACTAGCTTGGCGATAATTCCCATATGTTCTCGGGAGCTCTTTTCTCATTATAAGAAATTGTCCATGCTTATCCTTTGCTACAAAAAGGATTGGGCCACCTTGCTGCACTTTAATTACTTTCATTGCTTGTTACTCGTTACAATTTATCTTATCACAAAACTATTTGTTACCTACAATTTCAGTGCTTGCAGACAAAACCTTACTGAAAACCGCTTATCATTTCCTTCTACTCCTCATTGGGTTCGACACTCTTACTTATCGAAAGGACTACAATAGATCCCCCACACTTGTGGGTCATCATCATACTCATCGACATGCAAGTCGTGATTCCTATTACAAGAACATGATCAATCTCATACATCACATATATTTCATTCATCACATCCTTTATGGTCATATCACATCGCCCCTCTATTTATAGGGAGAAGGGGGAAGGGGGCCGGGCCCCTCTAGATGAGATCTAGAGGGGGGGCGGTGGCCAAGGGGAGGGGGCTTGCCCCCCAAGCAAGGGGTGCGCCCCCTTTAGGGTTCCCCCCAAACCCTAGGCACATGGGCCCTAGGGGGAAGTGGCGCCAAGCCCTCTTAGGGGCTGGTTCCCTTCCCTCTACAGCCCATGAGGCCCTCCGGAACAGGTGGCCCCTCCCGGTGGCCTCGGTACAATACCGGTATGCCCCCGAATATTTCCGGTCACCGTATGACAACTTCCCATATATAAATCTTCACCTCCGGACCATTCCAGAACTCCTCATGACGTCCGGGATCTCATTCGGGACTCCGAACAACATTCGATAATCACATACAAAACTTCCTTATAACCCTAGCGTCATCGAACCTTAAGTGTGTAGACCCTACGGGTTCAGGATCTGGATACCCATGTTGGCTCCCACATGTTCCACGATGATCTCATCGGATGAACCACGATGTCGAGGATTCAAGCAATCCCGTATACAGTTCCCTTTGTCAATCGGTACGTTTCTTGCCCGAGATTCGATTGTCGGTATCCCAATACCTCGTTCAATCTCGTTACCGGCAAGTCACTTTACTCGTTCCGTAATGCATGATCCCGTGACCAACCACTTGGTCACATTGAGCTCATTATGATGATGCATTACCGAGTGGGCCCAGAGATACCTCTCCGTCATACGGAGTGACAAATCCCAGTCTCGATTCGTGCCAACCCAACAGACACTTTCGGAGATACCTGTAGAGCACCTTTATAGTCACCCAGTTACGTTGTGACGTTTGGTACACCCAAAGCACTCCTACGGTATTCGGGAGTTACACAATCTCATGGTCTAAGGAAATGATACTTGACATTAGAAAAGCTCTAGCAAACGAACTACACGATCTTGTGTTATGCTTATGATTGGGTCTTGTCCATCACATCATTCTCCTAATGATGTGATCCAGTTATCAATGACATCCAATGTCCATAGTCAGGAAACCATGACCATCTGTTGATCAACGAGCTAGTCAACTAGAGGCTCACTAGGGACATGGCGTGGTCTATGTATTCACACATGTATTACGGTTTCCGATCAATACAATTATAGCATGAACAATAGAGAATTATCATGAACAAGGAAATATAATAATAACCATTTAATTATTGCCTCTAGGGCATATTTCCAACAAAATACACAAGCGCTTGGGACTTGATTGCCGTACGAGGCACATATTTTAACCCATGGGGTCCAAGCTCAATGGCCCACTTGGCAACCCGGCCAGTTGCTTCCCTGTTTTGAATTATATCTCCCAAAGGGGCAGAACTGACCACAGTGATGGGATGACCCTAGAAATACTGTTTAACCTTCCGGCTGGCCATGAAGACTCCATACACCAATTTCTGCCAATGTGGGTACCTCTGTTTGGACTCAATAAGCACCTCACTGATAATAATAAACCGGCCGTTGAACCGGATACTCTTTCCCAGCCTCCTTGCGCTCTACCACAATGGCCACACTGACAGCCCGGGCATTGGCAGCCACATATAACAACATCGGCTCTTTATCAACCGGAGCAGCAAGGACAGGCGGCTCAGCTAACTGCTTCTTCAAGTCCTCAAACGCCGCATTAGCAGCATCACTCCAGACAAAGTTGTCTGTCTTTTTCATCATCTGATATAGAGGGATAGCCTTCTCTCCCAACCGGCTGATAAACCGGCTCAGTGCTGCAATACGACCCACCAGACGTTGAACATCGTTGATACATCGTCTTTTCCGGATTAGCTTCAATGCCCCTGTTAGATACCAGAAAACCCAAAAGTTTGCCTGCTGGTACACCGAAGACGCACTTGGCCGGGTTAAGCATCATTTTATAAACTCGAAGGTTATCAAAAGGTTTCCTTCAAATCATCTATCAGTGTCTCCTTCTTCCTGGACTTCACCACAATATCGTCTACATAAGCATGAACATTGCGCCCAATCTGATCATGAAGACAATTCTGCACACATCACTGATAAGTCACCTGGGCACTCTTGAGCCCAAAAGCATAGATACATAGCAGAAGGCTCCAAAGGGAGTTATAAAAGTTGTTTTCTCCTGGTCCTTAACTGCCATCTTGATCTGATGATAACCAGAATAAGCATCCAAAAAACTCAAGCGCTCACAACCCGCCGTAGCATCAATGATCTGATCAATATGAGGGAGAGAAAAAGGATCAGCTGGACAATCCTTGTTCAAATCCGTGTAATCCACACACATGCGCCAAGTGCCATTCTTCTTAAGCACCAGCACCGGGTTAGCCAGCCACTCTGGATGAAAAACTTCAATGACAAACCCTGCTGCCAACAGCTGGGCTACCTCCTCACCAATGGCCTTGCGCCTTTCTTCATTGAAGCGGCGAAGAAACTGCTTGACCGGTTTAAACTTGGGATCAATATTGAGAGTGTGCTCGGTGAGTTCCCTTGGTACACCTGGCATGTTAGAAGGTTCCATGCAAAGATGTCCCGGTTCTCATGAATGAACTCGATGAGCGCGCTTTCCTATTTCAGATCCAGGTTAGTACTGATGCTAAACTGCTTGGATGAATCGCCAGGAACAAAATCAACCAGCTTAGTCTCATCAGCCGATTTAAACTTCAGGGTCGGGTCATGCTCTGTAGTTGGCTTCTTCAAAGAAGTCATATCCGCCGGATCAACATTGTCCTTGTAGAACTTCAACTCCTCTGTTACACAAACTGACTCAGCATAGGCCACATCACCTTCTTAACACTCCAAAGCAATCTTACGGCTCCCATGTACCGTAATGGTCCCCTTATGACCCAGCATCTTGAGCTGTAGATAAACATAGCAGGGCCTTGCCATGAACTTAGCATAAGCCGGCTGTCCAAACAGGGCATGATATGGACTCTGGATTTTCACCACTTCAAAAGTCAATGTCTCGGATCTTGAATCATGATCATCTTCGAAAGCAACCTCCAGAGCTATCTTACCAACCGGGTACGCCGATTTACCGGGTACCACACCATGGAAAACAGTGTTTGACGGTTTAAGACTTTTATCTGTCAACCCCATGCGACGGAAGGTTTCATAATAAAGAATGTTGATACTGCTCCCTCCATCCATGAGCACCTTGGTAAACTTATACCCTCCAACTTGAGGTGCCACCACCAATGCCAGATGACCCGGATTATCAACTCGGGGCAGATGATCCTCTTGACTCCACACAACAGGCTATTCAGACCAGTGCAAGTAACGGGGCACCACCGGTTCGACAGAGTTCACTTCCCTTTTATCAAGCTTCTGATCGCGCTTGCACAGGCTAGTGGTGAAGACATGATACTGCCCACTGTTCAACTGCTTCGGGTGGTTCTGATAACCCGACTGTTGCTGATTTCCCTGATTATTCTCCTGGTTGTAACCACCCTGGTTGCCCTAACTGCCTTGACTGCCATGTCCGCATTGATACCTTGAAATCCTAAGCCAGAACTGCCTCCACCATAACCCGGCCCATGAGACCCGGGTCCTGAACCGCCAGACGGTCCCTGATCATATCGGAAGAGATCCAAGTTTTTGAACTCCCGCATAATAAAGCAATCTTTCCAGAGGTGCATAGCTGGCCTTTCTCGCATCCCGTGCCTCAGGCAAGGCTGGTTTAACAGGCGCTCAAGATTGACACCTGATCCTCCACTCCGTGGGGGCGGTTTACCCTTACGATGCTGACCATTATCTTGCGCGTTGGTGTTAGCCACGAAATCTGAACTATTATCCGCTTTACGCTTACCGTTGTTTCCATGGCCCGCCGGGTTATGCTGCTGTCCTTTGGTGTTGCCGTTCTTCTTTCCCTTCCCCAGGTTTTCATCATCGGACTCGGGATCCTTGGTACTATCAGAGTCAGCATACTTAACCAGAGCTACCATAAGCGTTCCCATGTCATTGCGGTGACGCTTGATCCGTCCCAACTTTAGCTTCAGAGGCTTGAACCGGCAATTGCCCTCCAACGTTAAGACTACTGTATTGGCATTGATGCGATCTGATGAATGCAAGATTTCCGAAACCCGACGCACCCAATGGGTTGTCGATTCACCTTCTTCTTGGACACAGGAAGCTAAGTAAACAATTGACATGGGCTGCTTGCACGTGTCCTTGAAATTCTGGATAAACCGGGCCTTTAACTCAGCCCATGACCCAATGGAGTTAGCTGGCAAACCTTTCAGCCAAGTGCGAGTTGTTCCTTCCAACATCATAGTGAAGGATTTAGCACATGCCACATCGTCCACATCCAGCATCTCCATCGCCATCTCATAGCTTTCGACCCATGACTCGGGGTGTAAGTCGGCAGTGTAATTGGGAACTTTACGGGGACCCTTGAAATCCTTGGGTAGCCGCACATTGCGTAGAGCCGGGGTGAGACATGGTACCCCCAAAGAACTGAAACCAACCCCTGGTTCCACTGAAGTTGTTGCACGAACTGGAGTAGGCTGATGTGCCGCATACTGCGCAGCTCACTCGGCTTCTCGACGCGCTCTGCCCTGGTCCACTATGTTCTGAGCATCATCTCCTCCTGCCGGGTTAGGCCCACAGGGCGGATTATGGTTCCGTCCGGTGCTTGACATGGCCGGTTCTTCAGTATGCCTGCTGTAACTCCGGCTCGGGCGAGGGGTGGAATGAATCCTATCTCGACTATACGAATAAGCCTGCTGCTGAACCATTGCTGTTTGGAGGAGATCTCTGGCCCGCCATGTCTCAACCGCTGCCGGAGAGTCGCCTTCCATTGGAATAGCTGCCAATCGTGACGCCGCAGCGATCATGTTATCCAAAGGGGTAGGAAAATGACCCGGTGGTGCTGGCATGTACTGAGGCAGGTCATGGTTCTGTTCGGGCGGGTCCGTCGTCCGTGGCTGATCCGGCACTCCTATCCTAGGTGCTTCAACCCGGTTTACCGCTGCCGGGTTACTGGTTCCCGCTCCTGGTGTGCTAAAGAGATTCCTTGCTTCATAAACCGGCGGTAAACGAGACTGATGCCTCCTCCTCATCACGTCGTTTGAAGCGTTCTGATCTAGCATGAGCCGGTAAGATTCTGCATGAATCCGCAGTGCCTGAGCATCCAGAGCGGCCCGCTCCTCAGCCATCCTAGTTTCCTTAGCAGCCATGTCCTCCTTGGCCTGAGCTATATGATCTCGCAATTTCCTGACCTCCGCATTATGCTGATCTCGATTATCCGGGTTAACTTCTGTGGTCAACAATGTCGCCAAGGCGTCCAACAAACCGGACAGGATTTGAGCCAGCGGGCGCGCGGGCCTCCTGCCCCGGCTGCCGATCTAGAAATTATTGCTGCCGCAATTGAAGAGTGATGCGCGGTGTAAGTGCATCTAGCGCCACCCCTAGTTGGTTTTGGAATATTGACGACAAAGTTGGTTGAGGGACTAATGCGTTTGTGAGAATTGCAGGATAACGCAGGTAGTGTCCCTCATTGATTCGGTTTACCTACCGGAGATGACCCCTAAAAATGTATGAAGACATTGACGACAATGGTGGTATGTGAAGATATTCATATTGAAGACTATGACATATTGAAGACTTACCAGAGTGATTGGGCGAGGACTGTGTGTCCTTAGCTCAAGGGGAATAAGGTGAAGACGCGATCTTCTGAGTTGAATCTCAGCCTCCCTAACCAGATGTACAGTTGGCACAACAACTGGAACTGGTCCAACAAATCCTGTGTCTTCAACAAGTGACTGGTTCTATCCTCTAACTCCCTTTACTTTGAGTTTGTCTTCGTGAAGTCATTGCCTATTTGTCGTACCTGTTTGACTTCATTGCTTGACTACCTTGTTCTGTGTGATTCGGTTTAACCACCTGGAGTTTAGCTATGTCGACTGCAGGGATAATCAAAGTCTCCGCTACTTGCCCCGTGTTCGATGGAACTGAATATCCCTACTGGAAGAATAAGATGCGCATGCATCTTGAAGCCATTGATGTCGACCTCTGGTATGTCGTCAAGAACAGCGTTCCCAAAACCGGTGAAGGTGTCACCCTACTGATGTCAAGAAGTTCATTCAACTGGACTCTACTGCAAAGAACATCATCTGTGGTCATCTGACCAAAGGACAGTATGGCCGTGTGAGTGCTCTAGAAACGTCAAAGCTAGTCTGGGACTGGCTATCCAAGGTCAACGAAGGCGTCTCAACTCAGAGAGACCAAAGGATCAGTGTTCTTCGCAACCTCTTCAACCGCTTCAAGAGAAACGACAATGAAAATGTCCAGCTCACGTTTGATCGCCTCACCGACATCACAAATGAGCTTCAGGCTCTCGGCGCCATTGAGATTACCAAGCATGAAATCGTCAAGACACTACTAAGATCTCTTGACAGCTCCTTTGACACCCTTGCCCTCATGATACAAGAACGCCCTGACTTCAAGACACTCGATCCGTCTGATATACTTGAGAGGCTCAACACACATGAGTTCCAGCTTTCTGAGAAAAGAGATATCTATGGTCCCAACTATGGCCGAACTCACGCTTTGAAGGCAAAAGTTGTTTCCTCATCTGAAGAAGAATTTGACTGCGGTTCTAATGATCCTGAAGACATTGGAAAGGAACTTGCTATGCTTGTGAAGAAGTTCCAGAAGTTCACCAAGAAGAAGGGCTTCAGAAAGTCTTCACGATCTAGCTCAAGAAATGATGAAGCTTCCACTCATGACAACAAGAAGAGAACATGTCACAAGTGCAAGAAACCTCGACACTATATCTCTAAGTGTCCACAGTGGGACAATGAGAAGAAGAAGAAGAAGAGCAAGGAATATGATTCTGATGATAAGAAGAAGAAGAAATCTTCAAAGTCTTCTTCCAAGTCCTCATCAAGGTCTTCATCTCATAAGAAGTGCTCATCTAGCAAGGCTCGTGCTTTTGTTGGCAAGGAAATGGATTTAGAGGAGGAGTCTGCTTCTGAGGAGGCGGAGGTGGAGTCTGAAGAGGAGTCCGACCCTAGCGTTGCAAGTCTGGCTCTAGCCACAGCCTATGTTGCCAAGTCCATCTTCAACACTGAAGACAATGACTTCCACACCAACGCTGAAGCTGATGACAAGGACGATCCTGCTCCCACCTACTGCTTCATGGCACGTGGTGCCAAGGTAAAATCACGTGATGCTTACTTTCAAATGTCAAGTGAAGATGACTCTGATTGTGAATCCAAACCCAGATACAAAACACTTGCTAAAATTGCAACTGAACAACAAAAGGCTATGGAACATACTCAAAAACTGTTAGACAAAAGCGATGACCTGTTGGATGCAGAAATGACACGTTCACAGTCCTTAGTTGAAGACATAAAAAATCTTCATGCTAAGTACCAAGAACTTGAAAGTCTTCATGAGACGCTCTCAACCACTTATGAAAAGCTCTCCTATGATTATCTTCAAAGGGATCAAGAGCTTGAGAAATTGAAAGCGGCTCATGAAGATCTTCAAAAGGAGAATGAGTCACTTCGCGCTCAACAGATCAGTTCCGCTCAGGATGGATTTGAACCACCTTGTCTAAAATGCATTGAGCGTGATAAGGCTACCTTTGTTGCTGAATGTTCCACTGCTGCTACTATTGAATTGTCTTCAACTACTGATGTGGAAACTAACCCCTCTACGAAGGATACCACTACTATTGCTGATGAAAATGCTAGGTTGAAGACATTGCTTGAAACAGGGATGTATAAAAGTCTGAAAGGACATCAGACACTTTGCGATGTCCTCAAAAAGCAGATTCTGAACCGAAACCCTAGGAAAGAGGGTGTTGGGTTCGAGAGGAAAATGAATGTTGATGGTTCCTACTGGAAGCCTGAGCAGTATCCCAAAACCACATGGGTTGCTGCAAAGGGACCTTCAGTGGATCCATCCACCTTATCTGGCTTTACCTGTGCTAATCCTATTAGCATTGATGAATCCCTTGATGCAAACTATAAGTTGTTCAAGAATCAGAATGGTGAAGTGTTTGCCAGGTATATTGGTACTAACTGCAGGAATGGACCACCTATGAAGAAGATTTGGGTTCCCAAAAGCTGTCTTGAGAATCTTCCAGTGAATGTGATCATGACACCACCAGGGAAGAAGAAAAACCCCAGACCTAAGGCGTCATATGGTCCAAAGGCTTCATACAAATACATGACTCACTTGAGTCACCCTAACGCCAATGTTTTGCAGGGTAATCGTACTCAAACTTGTGAATATGAGCGTGTGTCTTCAAACCGCTATGTTCATAGAACTAAGAACTTTTCTGCTTATTCATATGAGTGTCATTCATCTCCTACAAGGCTATTTGCTAGGGCTCCAAAGCCAAAGTTCCCAGATGCTGCACTTAGACTCATTGCTTCTAAGCCACCCCTGAAGATGTGGGTGGTGAAGAAGAATTAACTTTCTTTTGGAGAATAAGGTCTCCAGCCTGCTATCAAAGGCGTCCAGTACTATTGCTAGGGACCTAAAACACATTAAGGGACGCATGATAAAATGGTCTTACTATGTATTTCACATGTGAATCGCTTACCAGTCATACTATGAGTTCTAACCTTGATCTAAGTTGTGATAATCCTTGTGTGCGTCAAATGCTTATGCTTCACAACACACTTTGTGAAGCCTATCCTCCTAACTGCACTGTAGGGTATGACACATCATGCTTCAGAATGGATTATGGACAGCGGATGCACTAATCATATGACTGGTGATCGAAGCCTTCTCATGGACTCAACCTTACGTCCATCAGACAAGATTCACATCACATTTGCTGACACTGGTAAAAGCAAGGTATTGGGTCTAGGTAGAGTTGCAATCTCAAAGGATCAACACATGGATAAAGTGATGCTTGTTGAATCCCTTGGGTTCAACTTAATGTATGTCTCAATGCTTTGTGACTTGAACATGATTGTGCTATTCGAAAAATATCATTGCCTTGTACTAATGGAATCTGACAAGTCTCTAGTTTTTGAAGGGTATCGGAAAGATGATCTATATATGGTAGATTTCTCAGCAGGTCCGCAACTTGCCGTATGTCTTCTTGCAAAAGCTTCAGATGCTGGCTCTGGCATCGGAGGCTGGGGCATGCTGGCATGAGGAACTTACACACACTCATCAAGAAGAAGCATGTCAAAGGCATCGAGGGTGTCAAGTTCAAGAAGGATCGTTTGTGTGGTGCCTACGAAGCTGGAAAGATGACTAGGGCAAAGCACCCCTCGAAGACAATCATGACGACATCTCAACCCTTCGAGCTGTTACACATGGACTTATTTGGCCCTACTCACTACTCTACCCTCACAACAATAGCTTGTCTCTATGGCTTCGTCATTGTTGATGACTACTCAAGATATACATGGGTGCACATAATTCTCTACAAGACTGAAGTGCAAGATGTCTTCAGACGCTTCGCCAATCGAACCATGAACAATTATATCGTCAAGATCAAGCATATCAGAAGTGACAACGGCACTGAGTTCAAGAACACCGGGATTGATCTTTATCTGGATACAATGGGAATCACTCATGAGTTTTCTGCTCCATACACACCTCAGCAAAATGGCATCGTAGAGCGCAAGAACAGAACCCTCATTGAGATGGCTCGAACAATGCTTGACGAGTACAAGACACCAAGAAAGTTCTGGCCTGAAGCTATTGATACAGCATGTCATATCATCAACCGTGTTTACATCCATAAGTTTCTGAACAAAACATCCTATGAGCTCCTTACTAGCAAGAAGCCAAATGTCAGCTACTTCAGAGTATTTGGTGCTAGATGCTGGATCAAGGATCCCCATCACAAGTCAAAATTTGCACCTGAAGCTCACGAAGGCTTCATGCTCGGTTACGGAAAGGACTCGCACTCTTACAGATTCTTCAACCTCTATCACTACAAAATAGTTGAAACTGTGGACGTGCGATTCGATGAAACCAATGGTTCACAAAGAGAGCTCCTGCCAAGTACACTAGATGAAGCTCCGCCCAGCGAATCTATCAAGCTGATGGGAACTGGTGAAATCATGCCTTCTGAAGCACAGCCTGAAGAGGAACTTATCATTTCTGCACCAAACCAACCTGAAGACAATGCTCAGACCGAAGACAATCCTCCCAATGATGACAATGATCAGCAAGAGCAAGGTCTTCGTCCAGTTCATCCTCGTGTTGCAAATGAAGTACAAATTGAGAAGATAATTGATAGCATCAATGCACCTGGTCCACTTACTCGCTCAAGAGCAACACCGTTAGCAAATTTCTGTGGGCACTTTTCGTTTGTGTCAATATCAGAACCCAAGAAAGTTGCTGAAGCCTTTATGGAACCTGAATGGATTCAAGCTATGCAAGAAGAACTTCAATAGTTCAAGTTGAACAATGTTTGGGAACTAGTCAAGCGTCCTAACCCTCGCAAGCATAACATTATTGGCACAAAATGGATATATCGAAACAAGCAAGATGAGCATGGTCAAGTTGTCAGAAACAAAGCACGTCTTGTGGCTCAAGGATATACTCAAGTTGAAGGAATTGACTTCAATGAAACATTTGCCCCTATGGCTAGGCTTGAAGCTATTCGCATACTACTAGCCTATGCTAACCACCACAACATCTTACTCTATCAAATGGATGTGAAGAGTGCATTCCTCAACGGCAAGATTGAAGAAGAAGTGTACGTTGCTCAACCACCTGGCTTTGAAGATCCAAAACATCCTGATATGGTGTACAAGCTAGACAAAGCACATTGAAATTCATCATCACTTTCTCAGAGATCATTTCATGAAGAAAGATATTGACATCATTCACGTCAACACTGAAGAGCAACTGGCAGATATCTTCACAAAGCTCTTGGATGAGAAAAGGTTTTGCAAGTTACGGTGTGAGCTAAATATCTTGGAATCCTCAAATGTCCTGTGATCAGGCACACATCCTAACACTTATGCATGTTGATGACTTAGATGTGCAACACACGAAGTAAAGTATATCTTCAATCAATGAAGACTTACATTCTGAGTGTGAATACATTAACGTGGAATTTGACTTCGGAGCGCCACGATAATTGTGCGCCGTGTCTGGGTCTAATACTTCCTATACGGTGGGTAACGCCACCACCAAATTTCTTGGTTTGAAGTGTTTTACTGATGGCGTTATTTTTGCAATGTCTTCGCATTTGGTTTGTCTTCAAATTTCAACTTATCTTCATGATTTACTTCACTATGTTGATTTGATTGCTTTCTGATATATATACTAGTGTTCTGTCCTCTACAGCATTCACTTATAGCTATGTCTTCCTTGTTAAATCTTTTGAACTAAGTGAATGTGATCGGACCCTAATCTCTCTATGCTTTCTATCTCAAACTCTATCTGTCCAAATCATATGCATTCTATTGAAACTGTCGAATGTCTTCTCTGCATCCTTGTGAGCAGAAGACACAGAGACAAACATTAAGTCTGTTTTAAATGATTCATCCTTATTGTTTGAAATCCGGAGAAGCCGGAATAACCATCCGACAAACCTGGTGGGCGTGGGAACGTGGGACAACTCTGAGTATGTTGCATGCTTGCAACGTGCCCCTCAGATGTGAACCGCCAGGGGCACCTGCGTAATTGCGCTATGCCGCACACTTCCTTATAAATATATGTCCCCTGCAGTAAAGAAAACCTTCTTCCACCTCTCCACCTCATCAAAACCCTAGCGCCACCGCTAGCTCTCGACGACGCCAGCGACGAAGCGCTTAGCTACCGCGACTTCTCCGACGCCGTCCTCACGCCGGCCGCGGACATCGTCCTCTCCGCCGCCGCCGTAGGTGTCCTCCGTCGCCAAGTTAGGGCACGGTGGATTGAACTGCTCGGTCTCCTGTTCATCCCATCTAGCAGTTCTATGAGTGGTAAATACAACTCTATTGTTACCATCTTTTTGATCCTCAATGATTCATCCTATTTACCAAAATTGGTTTCTGCCTATACAATGTTAGATCTATTCTGTCTACATCTCATACTGCCTAGTATATTCACTTAAGCTTCATATCTAGTTAGATTCCTCACTTGTACTTATTCACGGATTCGTACAAATCTGGAACCAACTCTCAACATATAAGTGAATGTCTTCGCATCATGAGGTCAATGTCTTCAAACTGATTTATCTTCAAAATCTTCTGAGAATGCATATGACCTCTTCCCCTTCCCTCGCATCTCTAATGCTATCACAGGTACATGTCCGTGGGAGAATCCCTTGGTTCTCATAGTCTGCATTCGTTTGCAGAATTCTTACAGCAACACATTAACTCTCCTGAAGCCAGTTCATGTTTGTCCAGCAAGCGAAAGCCTTTGAAGCCTTTGAACGTATTGAAGCCATTCAGTTTGAAGTTCATGGCTGCAGAGAAATCAGTAAGGAAGGGTGGCAGACAGCGTCGAGGGGGAACATCAAAAGATTTCCCTGATGACCTCGCAGACCTTTACAAGACAGATCCTGAAGAGGATTATAATCAGCGCAAGACACGAATCCAATGGATTCGACGATATTGGGCTGAACAATGGTTCAAATACAAGTTCGTGACCCAGGAATACGCTGAGAAGAATGCTATCAAAAGTCCTTGGGGTGATATTCTCTATCGAGGCCTTCCACCCAAGAACAGAGCTGAAGCTAATGCACAGGGTTTCTATCCTTGTATGGTCCGTGGACCTCAGCCTGAAAATGCCGACCCATCATCATTGCTCTGGTGTCATGACGATAATCTCTTCAAGCGCAACTTCCAGCATTCAAAGGCATCGGCCAAGGAAAACAAGAAGTCATTGGGATTAGACTTCAACCCTGGTCCCTCTGCTCCCCGTGCTGACGGCTCACGTGATGCAGAACCCAATGTCATCGGCCCCTTTTCCAACCTTGATGGCCTCATCACTTACATCTTGGTCCAAGGTGCCAAAGTGGATCATTCTGATAATGATGCTGACACTGATGAAGCCCCAGCTCCTCCTCCAAAGCTGCAGAAGCTAAAGAAGACTAAGGCTTCACGATCAGCTGCTCCTCCAAAAGCTTCACGTGCGAAGCCACTGGTCACTGCACCTCCTGAAGATAGTGTGCAGTCTAAAGATCTATCACGCATCTCCAAGAAGACGGAGAAGAAAAAGAAAATCGTCAAGAATACTGATCAGACATTGACTCCTGCTGCCATTCTGCGAGAAGAGCACATTGATCTGTCCAGCGATGAAGATCTTGCAGATGATGCTCTTGAGCAACTGATCAAGAGCAAGGAAGAAGCAGAGATCTTCAATGATTTGCCTCTCTTTGATGTGGTAATCATCCATAACTTCATTGATGAGTGGTTTGACACCCCAAATCTCAGCTTTGATGATCTGCGACTTCCCATTGGCCTCAGCGTCACCTTCAATGGCGCCATTGCTTCTGAGCTAGCTCTTGCTCAGCGCATCGTTGAACTGAAGCACAAGATCGACTATGAGAAAGCTCAGTTCAAGAAGCATGTGGCCAAGCTCAGCGTGCAAGATTTCAAAAACTTCAAGATCATGTTGCATGAGCTCAAAGAAGCCTTTCACAAGAAGCGCGAAGAAGCTAGAGGCTCTCGCGAGCGCATGAAGAGTCTGGCTGACAAGTGTGTGCTAGCCTACAATGAGGCTGAGAAGCGCAAGGCTCTTGGTCGTCCTGGCATTGACCCCAGAATGGCTGCAAAGAAGAAGAAGCTATCAACTGACCAATCTGCACCTTCAAGGCAGGATGAACCTCGCATAGTCTTCCCAAGCAGCATGACTGGCTCGAAGCCAAAGGTCATGTCAACCGCTTCAGAACTGAAGAAGACGAGGGCTGCTGAGGCTGAAGCCAGAAAAAGGAAAAACACAGAAGCCTCTGATGTTGCTCCCTCCAAGAAGAAGCACAAAACCAAGAAGAATCGGGCTGCTCCCACAGAGCCCTTAGTTGTTGAACCTATCTCAATGGTTCGCCCAGCATCTGAACACCAAGAACGACGGATGATTGTTCACGAGCCTGCTTCCACAGAGGCTTATGAAGCTGAAGACATTCCAGCAGTTGATCCCATCGCTGCTGAAGACATTGGTCACCATGACAATGTTGAAGATGATGTAGTTCTTCCTCAGATCGAACACAACTTGGTATCATCGCCTGTTCTCACGAACAGCGAACTCATCAGCATTGGTCATCCTCTGACGCCAATTGCTCAGGATGCATCATGGGTTGATCGCCCACAACAACAAGACTCCTCGAGTACTCCCCAACAACAACAAGTCACACCACCTGTGCAAGAAAAAGAGGATGAGGCCCAGCCAACTCCATCTCCAAAGGCGTCGCCCGTATTACATAGGCTTCGCAAAGGACCAAGGCCTCAAGTCCCTCTTTCGAGCATTCCAGAAGGAGAAGTGCACCACCAATCTGTTTCACGTCAAGTGTTTCTAGAAGCCACTCCAACTGTGAATGTCTCCGTGTCTGAAGCCAAAGCTGCTGAAGACAATCCGGCTGCATCAGTCGATGATGAACAAGAAGAAGAACGTGTCCCTACTCCCCCCATTACTGAAGAAGTTGTTCCTGGAGTAAACATGCCAGTGCCAGACCCTCCAGCTCATCAAGTGGAGGTTGAAAATCTTGAGGCTGCCACCACCAACACAAATGAAGCCAATGACGTAGTCATGGCTGAAGCAAGTGTGGAGCCTGCACCAACCAATATGCCAGAAGCCAATGCTGCAACTGCTCCTGAAGCTTTTGTTGTGCAGCCTGAAGCCTCTGTTGTTGCCACTGCTCCTGTTCCGCCACCAAGGCCCCATACAATTGAGCAAGCATACAACCATGGCCAGCTAATCACTATCAAATGGCCCGTTCTGGCCCCTCCGCCTAATGTCTCTGGTCCTCAGTTTGATTATCATATTGAGCATAGGCCTCAGGTCCAGAAACCAAAGCCAAGACTGCCAAGGTTCCCAGGTACTGCCACCTATACAGGGTCCTTAAGTGCAAATGGCTTCAAAAGGTACAACACCTTCTTTGACAGCGCAAAGAACCCCTACTCAAGGCCAAGAATATCATCTGATCGTTTCTGGAGCCATCAGCAGCGAAGCTATTACTCCTGCGTTCTGTATGATCAAGGGCGCATTTTCCCTCATATGCGCCTCGACACTGAAGCCATTGCTGGACTGCCATGCTTAGAAGAAGCACTTGACTGCTTTCGTGATGCAAGTCTGCTCAGCTTTGTGACAGACAAAGAACATTGGAATGAGGAACTTTTGCTTCAATTCTATGCTACCCTCCACATTCGCGGCTACAACAGGGATACAAAGACATGGGTTCTCGAGTGGATGACAGGAAATGTTCATCATGAAGCCAAAGCTCTTGACATCATTGAGCTTACAGGCCTACCCACTCCCGGAGAGTTGTTCGAACCTGATTGTCAACTCCACCGCAATGCACTGGAGAGCATCTTCCATAAGCCAGAACCCAACATGAGCCAGATGTTGAGCATGATGAAGCCTCTGTCACGTGACGCTGAATACCCAAAGGAGTTCTTTGTTGATGACCTTGAGTATCTGCCTCGCACAATATATCACATCATCAGGCGGACTCTATGCCCTATCAAAGGGCATTCATCAGCTGCAAAACTTGAAGGAGCCATGAAGACATTGGTCTTTTACATCCTCAATGGCATCAGCTTCAATACACAAGAATTCTTCCTCCGGCAACTGGCTGCGTCTGGATCTGACCTTTTTGGCCTGAAATTCTATGATCCATGGGTCATGCGCGTCATCAAGCTACACTCTGCTATCAACTATCAGCCCTCTGCTCGCAATCATCTAATCTTTCTACCAGAGGTTGATATGTCAGTTGAAGCCATATACCCTGAGCCTGCCAAGAAGCCTCTTTGTCTTCAAAATGCTGAACACCAAAGCTTCACTCAGCCCATGGAAGGAGTCCAAGCAGTAACTCGTGTCTATCCAATGGCTGGGAACACTCATCTGCCTCATCGTGCGCAAATTGAAGCTACTGAGAGCACAATTGCCCAAAGGCCTAAGAAGCACTCTCGCGTCCTAAATGACCGAGAACTTCTTGTGGCACTGTATCAGAAACAAGACAAGCATCACTTTTGGCTCAAACGACAGATGCAAAGCCTCTTGGTGGACGTCAATCGCATTCGAAATCTTGCCACCAAGAATGCCTTTGTCACTCATGAGACCTGTCGGCGATCATGGAAGAGTTTAACACTGCTCAGTGCTGAAGCAGATCTTCAAGACGATGGCTTCACTAAAAGATTCAAGTTTGACTCCACTCCTCCACGGAATGTTGTCCTACGTCGAACTCCATCCCTTGAAGACTCTGACTATTATTCCTCCGCGGCAACTGTGAATGCCAAAGTGATCGATGATGAAGACGATGCTACTTCACCACCCCCTACTTCTGCACGCATCGACACTGCACCAAGTTCGTCTGCGCCGCCAAACAACAACGACAACCCAGCTGCTTCACCTACTCCTCATGAGGACGAGTAGATGCTCTATGTCTTCAAACCTTTTTGGTCATTACTGACAAAAGGGGGAGAAGCATATGAGTTTGATAGTCTTCAAGCGGGTTCATATGGGCGGTTGCTTTATATTTTTGCCTAGTGATTACAACTCTTGCTTTTGATACATTTAGTTCTTTGAGTTGTAACACTTAAACTCAATGGTCGTCTGCTACTTATTTGCTTTTCCATGTGCAATGATAACTTCCGCACTTAGATCATTCTGCAGACGTCCATTTTTCATTATGCATGTCACTCTCTTAGTTATATCATTTCATGCATGATGAATTATCTTCATAAGTTGAAGAGGATCTCCACAAGTACAACCTGCCATGTGCATTTGCATTCCAAAAGCAAATTACTTATATGCACATCTTCAGGGGGAGCCTTTGCCACTTATGAAGACAATATCCTATGCTTTACAATTTCACATACTTTATCCCCATTGAAAACTTCAACCAGTTTGTCATCAATCACCAAAAAGGGGGAGATTGTAAGTGCATCTAGTGCCACCCCTAGTTGGTTTTGGAGTATTGACGACAAAGTTGGTTGAGGGACTAATGCGTTTGTGAGAATTGCAGGATAATGCAGGTAGTGTCCCTCATTGATTCGGTTTACCTACCGGAGATGACCCCTAAAAATGTATGAAGACATTGACGACAATGGTGGTATGTGAAGATATTCATATTGAAGACTATGACATGAGAAGACATTGAGTGAAGACTATGGAGCGCGAAGACTGTGTTGTTTCGTTGTTTCCTTTTCTTCTTTGTTGACTCATAGGAACCACCGTACTGTTAAGTGGGGTCCAAGTGAACAAAGTCAGAATGGCTGAAGTGATGCTCAACCCAAATCCTATGTCTTCGAGCGAAGACAATGAGAGCAAATCTTATCCAGAGCTGGATGAGTCAGCTTTGCTTGTAGCCCAAGTAAAGTTGTCGTGTGTGTTTGAAATCTGACCGTTGGAACACGTGTCAGTTCCTTAGTGACCCAAGGTCATTTCGGACATATCAGGTCGGGTTGCCTTGTGGCTATAAATAGACCACCCCCTACACCATAAATTGGTGGCTGCTCAGAGTTAGTTCACGGCTTTTGTCGTTTGAGAGCAACCCACCTCGAAGCCTTTGAGAGAGAGAAATCCTTGCGAGGACAAAGCCCAAACACCCAGAGCCAAAGAGTGTTAGGCATCACTGAAATCTTTCTGTTTGAGTGACCTGAAGACTTATTACACTTGAGGACTATGTATCCTCCAGCCGGTTAGGTGTCGCGTTCTGAGCATCCAAGAGTCATTGTGGATTGCCGGTGAATGAAGTCTGTGAAGGTTCGGAAGTCTACCTTGAAGACTTACCAGAGTGATTGCGCGAGGACTGTGTGTCCTTAGCTCAAGGGGAATAAGGTGAAGACGTGGTCTTCTGAGTTGAATCATAGCCTCCCTAACCAGACGTACAGTTGTCACAGCAACTGGAACTGGTCCAACAAATCCTGTGTCTTCAACAAGTGACTGGTTCTATCCTCTAACTCCCTTTACTTTGAGTTTGTCTTCGTGAAGTCATTGCCTATTTGCCATACCTGTTTGACTTCATTGCTTGACTACTATCGTTGGTTGGCTTCATACTATCTTCCATCTTGATCCTTACTACCAAGCTGCTATTAGTCTTTGTACTTTCACATTATTGCATACTTGACTATGGTTTGCTTGTTGTAGTTTATCTTCCGCTGCATATCAATTAGGTCATTTCTATTGTTTGTCTTCGAAACTTCCACGTTTTGAAGACTTCGATAAAAATCGCCTATTCACCCCCCCCCCCTCTAGTCGATAACTAGCACTTTCACGCGGGCTGCGTACCGACCATGAAGATCGCAACCCGCTTTGGCGGTTCCAGGGGGTCCGGAATACTGTTGCCATCGGAACAGCCCCCGAACCGGCTATGTGGCAGTTGGTACAATGACTCGGTCTCCCCGGTGGATGACTCGCCATCTGAATAGACAACTGTCTCACTGTCGGATACCGGTTCATATGCTGCACCATTGATGAATCCTGCGAACACACGCTTCATGGCAGACTGAACCCGGGTGGGGCTTGCACGCAGAGCCGTCACGATGAGGTCGGTGCAGGTGTCCGGCTCAGGGCCCGGTTCGCCGATCTTGCCAATGAAGACATGAATTCCTCCGAAGGGGACCTGGTACCTGTACTCGATTGAGCCGGCGTTGGGGGCCCAGCCTGCGTCGTCAATGTAGAGCTTGTCGCGACAACTCTTGGTCATCCGGCCCACTGCGTATCCCTTGAGTCCTTCGAAATTGCCCTCTAAGAACTCGAAACCATCGTGCGATAGCCCCACGGTGGGTGCCAACTGTCTGGAATTGTCACGTCAGATGTCCTAGTGTGAGGACTTAGTCGTGGAGCCATCGCAACGAGATTAGCTTAAAGGGGTTAAATCGGACAAATGACACGGGGAGTTTATACTGGTTCGGCCCCTTGCAGTGAAGGTAAAAGCCTACGATCCAGTTGTGGTGGAATTGATGGGGTTTCGATAACCAGGGAGCGAATCCGCTTTGCTTGGCTCTTGAGTTGTTGTTTCTTGTCCCAAAACCGTCGTCGGGTCATCCCTTTATATACACAGGTTGACGCTCGTCGGTCCACAGAATCCCGAGGCCGGTTCATAAACGTGTCCGGCTCGGTATCTACTCTTTCCTACCTTACATTACAAGTTACACGCCTATGGCGGTTTATGTCTATGGGCCCTAACCCTCCTCTGGGCCTTGGCCTCCCTTGTTATGTTTCCTCATAAGTCGTCGTCTTCTATAACTTCATGGGCTTCAGTATTGGCAACCTTTCTAAGGATAAAGCGGCCCCTCCTGGCGGCTTATACCCACCAGTTATATCCCCAACACCAGTGCCTGTGGATGATTGACCGGCCATCCTTTGTCCTCTTCAGGAACACTTCAATATTGAACCATGGGTGTTGTATGAAAACCTTCCTTGCCTCGTGACCATAGAGGTGGTTTGAGAGGTAATCATCAGTGAACTGCTTTGGAAAGGCCTGAAAACAAGGATGTGCATAAATATCTTCTCTGTATTGGAAATGGGGCAAAGGAATAAGAAAAGGCAAGGTATAATAGTTAGTACCATCTTGTAGTGAACTGATGTCTTCTTCATTGTGCAAACAAAGATCTTGTTGTTTTTTGTCGTCAATTTCTTTATCCTAACAATATTTCTGAGTTTCTTGACTTGATTGATATTCATGGACAACTCATTTCCCCATATGCAAAAAGGGTCTAAACAGTGGGTCAAAACCTCTGACAGTAGGACCTACATGTGCAAGACCAAATTCTTAAAAACCTAAGTATTAGAATGGTTCCTGCAATTGCACAATAATGTGCTATTAGACAACGGACCATGCACGTGCTAACCTCGGTTGTAAACCTCAGTGCTTCCCATTATATTGTTTCCCCGCAACACATATAAGGTAGTTAGTCATCAGGTTAAGTAAGGGTTCACATGCTATTAGTAAAATATGTTGATAAAAAATAAGCACATTGCAGATTCATCAGATTAATTCAAGCCACATGGAAAACCCATTTATGCAAGCCAAGCAAGGTTAAGAACTAGGAAATATAGCACTTGTATATGTTTCTCATGTATTAAGTGCAGCCAAATTCGATTTATTCCTCACATGCATAACAATACAAAATTCCAACCACGACAATTGGACATCGCATTGCAGAATTGAACCAAGCAATTAGCTAAACACCACAACCAATGAACCAAGCATTAACTGAGCACCACATTGCACAATATAACATACTCCTAATAGAAGATCAGACAGTTAACCCAACCAAGCATGCTTAACAACTTGGAAATATAGCAATTGTATTTGTTTCTCATGTATTTAGTACATCCAAATTCGATTTACTTCTCACATGGTATACAATAATAGAATGCACCCACAACTATTGAACATCGCATTGAAGAATTGAACCAAACAGTTAACTAAACACCACAACACAAATGAACCAAACGTTAACTTAGCAACACATTGCACAATGTATAACCACACCAAGCATGCTTTACAACTTGGAAATATAGCAATTGTATTTGTTTCTCATGTATTTAGTACAGCCAATTTCGATTTACTTCTCACATGGTATACAATAACAGAATGCACCCACAACTATTGAACATCGCATTGCAGAATTGAACCAAACAATTAACTAAACACCACAACATAAATGAACCAAACATTAACTAAGCACCACATTGCACAATGTATAACCAAACCAAGCATGCTTGACAACTTGTAAATATAGCAATTGTATTAGTTTCTCATGTATTTTGTAAAGATAAATTTGATTTGTTTCTCACATGGAAGACAATACAAAATTGCAGCCGGAAGAATTGAACATCACATTTGCAGAATTGAACCAAATAGTTACTTGAAGATGACAACTAATTAACCAAACAGTTAATAAGTGAGCACCACACTGCACGACATATAGAACATATACATAGGAGTAGCATATTGCATGGTCAAATTAGATAGCACAATTCACTAGAATTTGTTAAGGAAATGCAGGAGCAGCACACACAACGGGTAAACCGAGCATGCTTAACCGGCATAGCTAGCAAATGGCAAGGTGCTCCTCCAAGATCTGGGGGTCGGTACGAATGGTAGCCATCACGACCTCATCCGCGCGTGCGGCCATGATTTGCTTCTCCGCTGCCAAATGCTCCTTGAGATCTTGGCTATACTGCGTGCACCATGGCTTAGGACGGTGCTTATTTGGTGGAGGTGTCAGTGATTTGGGTGGAAGGTGTCGCGCTCGCGTCGGCGGTTGAGGCATGTGGGATGTGGAAGGAGGAGGAGGACAGGGTTTGGGTGTGGATTACCTGCCTGGATAGGCAAGGCCGAGCAGCGTGAAGGAGGTTTGCCGGCGAGGAGGCGTCACTGCAAGCAAGGAGTGAAGGTTTAAACTTGGAAAGGAAGGCGGAAACAAGGGAAATGTGGCTTTTGGTAAGGGGGGAGGGGAGGTAGATATTTCCGCAGAAGCCGAAAATTTGGAATCGCTTCAGCGAAAAACTGGCGCGCAAAGTGTCATCAGGCACGGTCCCTTATTCAGAACTGTGTACGATATGTGAACATCACAAACGGTTCACATAGCTTAACCCATGTGCGATGAGTTTGAACGTCAAAAATTTTGGTTCCAATTTCCCTGGTTACAGTGCTCATCCATGTCATTGCATAATTTGGGTACACAAAGGAGACTACAGCACACCCACACTTCTTAATCGAGCAAGTTCAGTAATTAAACAGAGCTAGCTGGCCTAAACATTACTCTAACAAATTAAAGATCGATGCTCTTAATTAAACAAAACAAAGAGTACTACTACTGCTGGTGCTCGTCGATCTCCGCCGCCTCCTCCATGTCCAGCTCATGGCCGACGGTCTCCTGAGGAAGGAGCTCCATGGCATCCATCGCACCATATTAGGCAAGCATCTTGCCATCTGCGTTCGCCATCTCTTTGGAAAAGGCCGCCACGAGCTGGGCGTGGGCGGCCGCGATCTGGGCTTGGACGGGCTCCGTCGTCGCAAAGTATGCGGCGGAGGAACTAACGGCTGATCGAACGCTCTCGGCGATTGCCAACTCTTCGGCCATGGGTTGCCGACCATTGTCGGAGAAGCTTCGTTCAATTTGTGCGGCGACCGCCACGAGCTAGGCGTGGGCAGCCTTGACATGGTCGTGGGCGGCCTCCATCAGTGTTAAGGCCGCCGCTATGGAACGGACGGCTGTTGTGCTGCTCTTGCCAGCTGCTATCCCCGAGGCAGATGTTGTTGCCGCCACCTGAGAAGCAACATCAGTCGTTTGGGTTGCCATGGCCGCCCGGTCATAGATTGCGGCCGCGCTCAAGCACCTTGTTAGCACGCGCATGGCGTCTGCGGCCACGCTCTCGCCGGAGTGGGCCACCGAAGTTGCCCTCACGACGCGGGTCCATGTACCCATCTTTCACCGGCGACGATTGAACAATGAAACGATATTTGGGGAGCGAGCTAGTGTGCTTGACACATCGGCTGTGGACTGTAGCCGACGCACCTTCTCGCGTAAGCCATAGGCATACTATACACCGACGGTGCTCCTGGATATTTTGTACTGCATCTCACATGGTTGGTGATAATAAACTGTGTGGGATCAACTTGATTTTTAATTTTTATTTGAATTACAGAATGGGGTCACAGCGGCAATGGACGGTGTTTGAATTGCTAGACCTTTTATCTGCAGTGAACATGCAACTATATGTGTGTATTAAAAAAATTGGAATTGTTTAGAGTTCCTTTGGACATTTTTATACGGCAACTTGGTTTTCTAGGCATTTCAGGTGCACAATTCAAAATTAAACCACATGCTCCAGTCCATAAAAACGGGTTGCAAAATCAAATGTTTGTCCTTGGTTGCAAGCTTAGGTCACATGCAAGAAATGTGAATGAATGTCAAACACCTTGACACTGTTGCTCAGCCGCTAACATTGAGATACATGCTTTTAACATTCTAGTAAATTGAAAACCCGTCTGAAATTCATGAAACTTGACATGATATCATGGAATGGCAGCGACATGCCATGGTAAAAATATTGTCCCATTAGGGGCAGGTGTGGGGTATAAGCTTCTCGCAAACCAGAGCTTCTCTCACAACAAGCCTGATGGTTTCAGTAGGGTACGTGCCACCTTGGGGGACTAAACGATATATGTTGTCTCTTCTTACTTTCAAAATGTTTCTCGTGTCAACATAGAATAACACAAGTGTTGTGTCTATTTTTGGAATTTTTCGGGGTTCGTTTTGACATTTTCATGCATTAATTGTGTTTTCAATGCATTTATGAGCATAATTCAAATTTGAACTACATGCACATGATCTAATGCATATAAATTGATTGAAAATTCAAATATGTGTCCTTGGTTGCATGCTTAGGTCCCATGCAAGAAATGGGAATGAATGTCAAACACCCTGCCATCGTCACTCGGCCACAAACATTGAGATTCCTGGTTTTTAAATTCTAGTAAATCCAAAACTCGTCTGGAATTCATTTGAAACTTGGCATGCTATCATGGAGCCGCATAAACATGTCGTGGTAAAATTATTGTCCCATTTGTGGTAGGTTTGGGGATATGCTTCTCACAAACCAAAGGTTCTCACAACAAGCCTGATGGTTTCAGTAGGGTACGTCCCACCTTTGGGGATGAAACGATGTCCGCTACCTCTTATTGCTTTCAAAAAGTTTCTAGTGTCAACATAGAACAATATGTCGTGTCAATTTTTGCGATTTTTTGGGCTTCGTTTGGACATTTTTATGCATTAGTTGCGTTTTCAATGCATTTATGAGCACAATTCAAATTTGAACTACGTGCACATGCTCTAGTGCATATAAATTGGTTGAAAATTCAAATCTATGTCCTTGGTTGCATGCTTAGGTCCCATGCAAGAAATGGGAATGAATGTCAAACACCCTGCCACCGTCACTCGACCGCAAACATTGAGATTCCTAGTTTTTTAATTCTAGTAAATCCAAAACTCGTCTGAAATTCATGAAACTTGGCATGCTATCATGGTGTCGTGGTAAAAACATTGTCCCAATTGGGGCAGGTTTGGGGATATGCTTCTCACAAACCAAAGACTCTCACAACAAGCCTGATGTTTTCGATAGGGTACGTCCCACCTTTGGGGACAAAATGATATCCACTGCCTCTTATTGCTTTCAAATTTTTTCTAGTGTCAACATAGAACAATAGGAGTGTCGTGTCAATTTTTGGGATTTTTCGGTGTTCGTTTGGACATTTTTATGCATCAATTGCGTTTTCAATGCATTTATGAGCACAATTCAAATTTGAACTACATGCACATGCTCTAATGCATATAAATTGGTTGAAAATTCAAATATGTGTCCTTGGTTACATGCTTAGGTCCCATGCAAGAAACGGGAATGAATGTCAAACACCCTGCCACCGTCACTCGGCAGCAAACATTGAGATTCCTGGTTTTTAAATTCTAGTAAATCCAAAACTTGTCTGAAATTCATGAAACTTGGCATGCTATCATGGAGCGGCATCAACATGTCGTGGTAAAAATATTGTCCCATTTGGGGCAGGTTTGGGGATATGCTTCTCACAAACTAGAGCTTCTCACAACAAGCCTGATGGTTTCGGTAGGAATGTCCCACCTTCGGGGACGAAATGATATCCACTGCCTCTTATTGCTTTCAAAAATTTTCTAGTGTCAACATAGAACAACAAGAGTGTTGTGTTAAATTTTGCAATTTTTTGGGGTTCGTTTGGACATTTTTATACATTAACTGGGTTTTCTAGGCATTTTATGTGCATAATTCAAACTTGAACTACATACACATGCTCCAGTGCATATAAATTGGTTGAAAAATCAAATCTTTGTCCTTGGGTTCATGCTTAGGTCCCATGCAAGAAATGGGAATGAATTTCAAACACTAGGGCACTATTGATTGCTGGCAAAACATTGAGATACTTTGTTTTTAAATTCTAGCAAATATAAAACTCGTCTGAAATTCATGAAACTTGGCATGCTATTTTGGAATGGCACCCGACATGTTGTGGTATTTTTCGTGTCCATTTTGAGAGAAGAAGCACTCGAATAACAGCCAACAAAGGCATTTTCAAATAAATAGCTGCCACTCTAACCTCGCAAACATTTGTATAATTCAATCCGTGTGTGTTATGTTAACCATTCATGTGACGCCACGTGTCTTCGTTCTAATGGCTATAGGAGGTGCCGCACGGACAGCTGCTTGACTGAACGGTAGGCGTACAAGCGCAGTCCGGTGTGCAGGCTGACCGAGAGGCGTGCAAGCTGTCCTTCAATGCGCAGGCTCACTGGGAAGCATGCAAGCTGTACGCTGCGCAGTCTCACTGGGAATCAAGCCCTTTGACTTCCATTGGCGCCCGAGCCGCTGCTTAATACGGGCGGCCTTACTGTTCGCCTCCCATTCCCCTCCGTCCCGCAGACCTCCACCAACGCCATGGCGCAGAAGGATCATCTGCCACTAGTCTTCAAGTTTGGTGAAGTCAACTCCGAGCTAGAGGAGATAGAAAATAAGGAGGAATGGGGCCTCATGGACATGGCCCAGAACAAGTTGGTCGCGGCTGTTGCTGCCCCCGCTCCCGTCCCAGCTCCCATCCCCGCGCCTGCGCCAGCGACCATCCCCATGGCATTGACGGGCTGGTCGCCGAGCACTATCGCAGAGCTGGAAGCCACGGGCGTCACCGAGGTCTCCGCGGATCCGCGCGAGCTCGTGTACATGACAGCGCCAGCGCTCGTGCCCGTGCGCGTGCACGCCCCTCCACCCACCGTGGTGCCGGTCCCCGTGCGTTTGGCTGCACCCAACGTGCCCGTGCCCGTGCGCGCGCCCCCAGGGGCATGGGACGCCGCCGTCGACCGCTGCCTCTCAGCGCTGCCAGCTGCCATCCTCCCGCGCCCCGCCCGTCGATCACGCGACGACATGATGTTTGATTTACAAGTGAAGAACATTCTGAGTTGCCTTGAAGACTTCAACAATGGCGTCCTTGAGGACGAAAACGACAAGGATGGCGCGGCACACCGCCTCCACCACCGCCGGAAATAGGTTTTTTTCTTGGTTTAATATTGTATCTCGATCGCAAACGTTTTAGTTAGAATACACGTATGCAAACTAACAGCTTCCCCAGGAAGCCAAGGGAAAATGTGCCGAGCAGGATTTGTGCAGCTATTCATCGCAAATGTTTTAGATAGAACACCCGTATGCAAAGCAAGAGCAGTATTTGTGCATCTCTTCAACACAAATGGTTGTTTTGGATGACCCGTGTGCAACCACTTACAAACAATTTGGTAAGATTTGCATCTGTCATATTGGTCATGTTGCCATTTGTCAAACTTGAAAGATTGACATTTGTTGATCTAGTAACATTGCCATTTGTCAACCTTGTAACACTGCGATTTGTCAAAATATGCAGCTAAAAATCACTAGCACTATCTATATCTTGCAACTAAAATTCAGTAATTAAGCATAGATTTCTTTCATAGATTAAGAAGTCGTGCTTAATTTATACAAACAATTCAACTCGACAGCTGAACCAACCAAACTTTTCCCCAATTGTTGCCAACCATGTACTGAAATAGCTAGTTCTACTTTATATACTAGCTAATTTTAAGTACGTTGTACAGTTCCACCACATCTATAGTCAGATGAACTGAACAAAATAGCCCCTAAATACTAATACTACTATGGAGGGGCTTTGTACTACTTCCGACAGCCTTTCCTCTGCCGAGCGCGCTCAGTAAGAGGCAGAGGAGGATCCTACCGACGAGCTGGACAAATGCAATACGGTGCCTACCGCTGCTGCACGTTCGGCGATGCTCGCCAGCTCGAACGCCCACTGCCGCTCCAGACGATCCCTCTCGAAGCGGTGGTTCTCCTTGTAGATCTCCTGACTCCTCGCCTCTGAGGAGGTGTGTGCCGCGGCCACGGCGGTGGTAAGGCTCTTTGTGTGCTCAACGAGGCGCTCCTCCTCCTCCTGCAGGAACTTGGTGTAGCGCGCAAGGTCACTGACGCACGTGTCGGCATCCACCTCCGCCTCCCGCCTTCGGGCGGCGATGGCGGAGCGGGTGATGACCCCGGCGGTCGATGGTGGGCTGGCGGCCAGGGTGGCCGACGATGGGGTGGCCGCCATGACCACCACCTCCCGCCTTCGGACCGAGGTGGCAGAGCGGGTGATGGCCACGGTGGCCGGCAGTGGGGTGGCGGCCATGACGACCACCTCCCGCCTTTGGGCCACGACGGCGGAGCGAGCGATGGCCCTAGATTTCGACAGTGGTGTGGCGGCAACGGCGGCCGGCAACAACTGCCGACGGGCACCGGCGGCGGAGTGTGTGGTGGGTGTTTCGTGCAAACCCAACAGGGATGCCACACACACTACACTACGTCGGGGACTACGCCGCCGCCGCGGTGTAGCCTCCCAGCTGGAGCTGCCGTCTGATGACGGCGGAGTGGCTGAGCGACCACGACAGACCGGTGCCATTGGAGATTGTGGAGAAGCGTACGAGATAAGCTACAGGGAGGGAGGGGAAAATGCGATGCAGGACTCGCCAACTGTGAGGGTTTTTATAGCAGGCCGATAAGCATTGGGATTTTGGGGGATTACACCCAGTCGTGTGGGAAGCTTGCGCGGGAACCTCCGAGGTTGCACGGGAACGGGATTGCTACGTCTTGAGCTTTCGTTGGTTTTCCTTGAAGAGGAAAGGGTGATGCAGCACAGTAGCGTAAGTATTTCCCTCAGTTTTTGAGAACCAAGATATCAATCCAGTAGGAAGCTCCTTACAAGTCCCACGAACCTACACAAACAAACAAAGAACTCGCAACCAACGCGATAAAGGGGTTGTCAATCCCTTCACGGCCACTTGCGAAAGTGAGATCTGATAGAGATAATATGATAAGATAAATATATTTTCGGTATTTTATAATATAGATGCAAAAAGTAAAGATGCAAATAAAAGTAGATTGAAAGTTTATATGATAAAATATAGACCCGGGGGCCATAGGTTTCACTAGTGGCTTCTCTCAAGATAGCATAAGTATTACGGCGGGTGAACAAATTACTGTCGAGCAATTGATAGAAAAGCGAATAATTATGAGATTATCTAGGCATGATCATGTATATAGGAATCACGTCCGTGACAAGTAGACCGACTCCTGCCTGCATCTACTACTATTACTCCACACATCAACCACTATCCAGCATGCATCTAGAGTATTACGTTCATAAGAACAGAGTAACGCATTAAGAAAGATGACATGATGTAGAGGGATAAACTCAAGCAATATGATATAAACCCCATCTTTTTATCCTCGATGGCAACAATACAATAGTGCCTTGCAACCCTTTCTGTCACTCGGTAAGGACACCGCAAGATCGAACCCAAAGCTAAGCACTTCTCCCATGGCAAGAAAGATCAATCTAGTAGGCCAAACCAAACTGATAATTCGAAGAGACTTGCAAAGATAACTCAATCATACATAAAAGAATTCAGAGAAGATTCAAATATTTCTCATAGATAAACTTGATCATAAACCCACAATTGATCTGATATCGACAAACACACCACAAAAAGAGTTTACATTGAATAGATCTCCACAAGAGAGGGGGAGAACATTGTATTGAGATCCAAAAAAGAGAGAAGAAGCCAACTAGCTAATAACTATGGACCCGAAGGTCTGTGGTAAACTACTCACAACTCATCGGAAGGGCTATGGTGTTGATGTAGAAGCCCTCCATGGTCGATTCCCCCTCCGGTAGAGCGCCGGCGAAGGCTCCAAGATGGGATCTCACGGATACAGAAGGTTACGGTGGCGGAAATATTTCTTCGATGGCTCCCTGGATGTTTTCGGGGTACGTAGGTATATATAGGATGAAGAAGTATGTCGGCGGCTGCCCGAGGGGCCCACGAGATAGGGGGCGCGCCCTGTAGGGGTGGGCGCGCCCTCCACCCTTGTGGCCGCCTCGGCTGCTTCTTGGCTTGCACTCCAAGTCCTCTGGATCACGTTTGTTGCAAAAATCACGCTCCCGAAGGTTTCATTCCGTTTGGACTCCGTTTGATATTCCTTTTCTTCGAAATACTGAAATAGGCAAAAAAACAGCAATACGGGCTAGGCCTCCGGTTAGTAGGTTAGTCCCAAAAATGATATAAATGTGTAAAATAAAGCCCATAAACATCCAAAACAGGTAATATAATAGCATGGAACAATCAAAAATTATAGATACGTTGGAGACGTATCAAGCATCCCCAAGCTTAATTCCTGCTTGTCCTCGAGTAGGTAAATGATAAAAACAGAATTTTTGATGTGGAATGCTACCTAGCATAATTCTCAATGTTTTTCTCTTTATTGTGGCATGAATGATCGGATCCAAATGATTCAAAATAAAAGTTCGTATTGATAAAAGAAATAGTAATACTTCAAGCATACTAATAAAAGTAATCATGTCTTCTCAAAATAACATGGCTAAAGAAAGTTCATCCCTACAAAATCATATAGTTAGGCTATGCTTCATTTTCGTCACACAAAGATGTTCCCAAATTCTACACCCCCGATGACAAGCCAGGCAATTGTTTCGTACTTAAATAATCTCAAACTTTTTCAACCTTCACGCAATACATGAGCGTGAGCCATGGATATAGCACTATGGGTGGAATAGAATATGATGATGGGGATTGTGTGGAGAAGACAAAAAAGGAGAAAGTCTCACATTGACGAGGATAATCAACGGGCTATGGAGATGCCCATCAATTGATGTCAACATGAGGAGTAGGGATTGCCATGCAACGGATGCACTAGAGCTATAAATGAATGCTCAACAAAAGAAAACTAGTGGGTGTGCATCCAACTTGCTTGCTCACGAAGACCTAGGGCATTTGAGGAAGCCCATCATAGGAATATACAAGCCAAGTTCTATAATGAAAAATTCCCACTAGTATATGAAAGTGACAACATATGAGACTCACTATATGAAAAACATGGTGCTACTTTGAAGCACAATAAATGAGACTCACTACATGAAGAACATGGTGCTACTTTGAAGCACAAGTGTGGAAAAAGAGATAGTAACATTGCCCCTTTTATTTATTTTTATTTTTTTGCTTTTTTTTCTTTGGCCTTTTTTGGCCTTTTTTTGGGTAATGCTCTAATAATGATGATCATCACACTTTCTTTGATTACAACATATGAATTACAACTCGAAACTAGAACAAGATATGACTATATATGAATGCCTCCGGCGGTGTACCGGGGTGGTGCAATGAATCAAGAGTGACATGTATGAAAAATTATGCATGGTGGCTTTGCCACAAATACGATGTCAACTACATGATCATGCAATGGCAATATGACAAAAGTAATGTATGTGATGATGATGATGAACGGAATGGTGGAAAGTTGCATGGCAATATATCTCAGAATGGCTATGGAAATGTCATAGATAGGTAGGTATGGTGGCTGTTTTGAGGAAGATATAAGGAGGTTTATGTGTGATAGAGCGTATCATATCACGGGGTTTGGATGTACCGGCAAAGTTTGCACCAACTCTCAAGGTGAGAAAGGGCAATGCACAGTATCGAAGAGGCTAGCAATGGTGGAAAGGTAAAAGCACGTATAATCCATGGACTCAACATTAGTCATAAGAACTCATATACTTATTGCAAAAATTTAGAAGTCATCAAAAACCAAGCACTACGCGCATGCTCCTAGAGGGATAGATTGGTAGGAAAAGACCATCGCTCGTCCCCGACCGCCACTCATAAGGATGCACAAGCCAGGTACACTTCATGTTTCAAATTTGTTACACAACTTTAACCATACGTGCATGCTATGGGACTTGCTAACTTCAACACAAGCATTCTTTAAATTCATAATCACCCAACTAGCATGACTTTAATATCACTACCTTCATATCTCAAAACAATTATCAAGTATCAAATTGATCATAACATCCAATTCACTTCCTATGATAGTTTTTATTATACCCAACTTGGATGCTCATCATTCTAGGACCAATTTATAACCATAGCAAATACCATTCTGTTCTAAAAGACTCTCAAAATACTATAAGTGAAGCATGAGAGATCAACAGTTTCTTCAAAATTAAACCACCGCCGTGCTCTAAAAGATATAAGTGAAGCACTAGAGCAAAAACTATCTAGCTCAAAAGATATAAGTGAAGCACATAGAGTATTCTAATAAATTTCAATCAAGTAGGCTTCTCCCAAAAGGTGTGTACAGCAAGGATGATTGTGGTAAACTAAAAAGCAAAGACTAATATAATACACGACGCTCCAAGCAAAACACATATCATGTGGCGAATACAAATATAGCTCCAAGTAAAGTTACCAATGAACGAAGACAAAAGAGGGGATGCCTTCCCGGGGCATCCCCGAGCTTAGGCTTTTGGCTATTCTTGAATATCTTGGGGTGCCATGGGCATCCCCAAGCTTAGGCTTTTGCCATTTCTTATTCCATAGTCCATCAAAGCTTTACCCAAAACTTGAAAACTTCACAACACAAAACTCAACAGGAAATCTCATAAGCTCCGTTAGTGAAAGAAAACAAAACCACCACATAAGGTACTGTAATGAACTCATTTCTATTTATATTTGTGTTAAACCTACTGTATTCCAACATCTCTATGGTTTATAAACTATTTTACTATCCATAGATGCATCAAAATAAGCAAACAACACACGAAAAACAGAATCTGTCAAAAACAGAAGAGTGTGTAGCAATCTGTAACTAACGCAAACTTCTGGAACTTGAAAAATCCTACCAAAATAGGAAGTCCTAAACAATTTGTTTAATGAACAGAAGCAAAAAAAGAATAAATGCAAAATCTCGTTTCTGTGATTTATTGATTTTTTTTCTCGCGAGCGTAAAGTTTCTGTTTTTCAGCAAAATCAAATCAACTATCATCATAGGTTATCCTATAGGTTCTACTTGGCACAAGCACTAATTAAAACATAAAAATACATCTAAACAGAAAGCATATGCAAAATTTATTACTAAACAGGAACAAAAACAAAAAACATGAAGAAAATTGGGTAGCCTCCCAATTAGCGCTATCGTTTAACGCCCCTAGCTAGGCATAAAAACGAAGATAGATCTAAGTAGTGCCATCTTTGGCACTTGATTCATAGGTAGCTCGCATGATAGATTCATAAGGTAATTTGACTTTCTTTTTTGGAAAGTGCTCCATGCCTTTCTTTAATGGAAATTGGAATCTAATATTCCCTTCCTTCATATCAATAATCGCACCAATCGTTCTAAGGAAAGGTATACCAAGAATAATAGGGCAAGAAAGATTGCAATCTATATCAAGAACGATAAAATCAATGGGAACCAAATTTCTATTTGCAACAATAAGGACATCATTGATTCTTCCCATTGGCTTTTTAATAGTGGAATCCGCAAGGTGCAAATTTAAAGAGCAATCATCAAGATCATGAAAACCTAGAATATCACATAAAGTTTTCGGAATCGTAGAAACACTAGCACCCAAATCACACAAAGCAAAACACTCATGATCTTTAATTTTAATCTTTATAGTAGGTTCCCACTCATCATTAAGTTTTCTAGGTATATAAACTTTCAAATTAAGTTTTTCATCAAAAGATTGCATCAAGGCATCAATGATATGTTTGGTAAAAGCTTTATTTTGACTATAAGCATGAGGAGAATTAACAACGGATTGCAACAAGGAAATACAACTTTCTAAAGAACAATTATCATAATCAAATTCCTTGAAATCCGAGATAGTGGGTTCAATACTATTTAAAGTCATGACCTCTCCAATCCCACTTTTACCAAATTTAGCATCAAGATCTAAAAACTCCGAATTCTTGGGACGCCTTCTAAATAAAGTTGACTCATCTCCAGTCCCATTATTATCAAGATTCATATTGCAAAACAGAGATCTAATAGGGGACACGTCAATAACTTTAAGATCTTCATCATTATTTTCATAGGAACTAGAAGAACACGCTTTTACAAAGCAATCTTTCTTAGCACGCAATCTAGCGGTTCTTTCTTTGCACTCGTCAATGGAACTTCTCATAGCTTTGAGACTCATTGATATCATGCTTAGGAGAAGAAGATCTAAGTTTAAGAGAATCAACATCAAACTAGCCAAATCATCAACTTTGAGCAATTTTTCTTGAAGCAAAGCATTAAAATTATTTTGAGAAATCATAAATTCTTTCACACTATTTTCAAAATCAGAGGGCATCTTATTATAATTACCATAAGAATTATTATAGGAATTTCCATAATTATTAGAGGAATTGCTAGGGAACGGTCTAGGTTAAAGTTTCCTCTATAAGCATTGTTTCCAAAATTATTCCTACCAACAAAATTTACATCCAAAGATTCATTATTATTCTCAATCAAGGTAGATAAAGGCATATCATTGGGATCAAAAGAAGAACTCTTAGTAGTAAACAATCTCATAAGCTCATCCATCTTTCCACTCAAAACATTAATTTCTTCTATAACATGCACTTTTTACTAGTAGATCGTTCGGTGTGCCATTGAGAATAATTAGCCATAATATTATCAAGAAGTTTTGTATCATCTCCTAAAGTGATTTCCATAAACGTGCCTCCGGCTGCCGAATCTAAAAGATTTCTAGAAGCAAAGTTTAATCCGGCATAAAAATTTTGTATGATCATCCATAGATTCAAACCATGAGTAGGGCAATTGTGAATCATTAATTTCATTCTTTCCCAAGATTGGGCAACATGCTCATGATCAAGTTGTTTAAAATTCATAATATCGTTCCTAAGCGAGATGATCTTAGTGGGAGGAAAATACTTAGAGATAAAAGCATCTTTGCACTTGTTCCAAGAATCAATACTATTTTTAGGCAAAAACGAAAACCAAACTTTAGCACGATCTCTAAGTTAAAATGGAAATAACTTCAATTTAACAATATCATTATCCGTATCTTTTTTCTTTTGCATCTCACACAAATCAACAAAGTTGTTTAGATGAGTAGCGGCATCTTCACTAGGAAGGCCGGAGAATTGATCTTTCATAACAAGATTCAGCAAAGCAACATTGATTTCACAAGACTCGACATCATTAAGAGGAGCGATCGGAGTACTAAGGAAATCATTATTATTGGTATTGGAGAAATCACACAATTTGGTATTATCTTGCGCCATGGCAACAAGTAATCCAACACACAAGCAAACAGGAAAAGGCAAGCGAAAGAGGGAGGAAGAAGAAGGCAAGCGGAAAAGAGAGGAGATTGGGAAAGAGAGGGCGAATAAAACGACAAGGGTGAAGTGGGGGAGAGGAAAACAAGAGGCAAATGGCAAATAATGTAAATGCGAGGGAGATGAGTTTGTGATGGGTACTTGGTATGTCTTGACTTGAGCGAAGACCACCCCGGCAATGGTGCCAGAAATCCTTCTTGCTACGTCGTGATCTTGCGTTGGTTTTCCTTGAAGAGGAAAGGGTGATGCAGCACAGTAGCGTAAGTATTTCCCTCAGTTTTTGAGAACCAAGGTATCAATCCAGTAGGAGGCTCCTTACAAGTCCCACGAACCTACACAAACAAACAAAGAACTCGCAACCAACGCGATAAAGGGGTTGTCAATCCCTTCACGGCCACTTGCGAAAGTGAGATCTGATAGAGATAATATGATAAGATAAATATATTTTCGGTATTTCATAATATAGATGCAAAAAGTAAAGATGCAAATAAAAGTAGATTGAAAGCTTATATGATAAAATATAGACCCGGGGGCCATAGGTTTCACTAGTGGCTTCTCTCAAGATAGCATAAGTATTACGGTGGGTGAACAAATTATTGTCGAGCAATTGATAGAAAAGCGAATAATTATGAGATTATCTAGGCATGATCATGTATATAGGCATCACGTCCGTGACAAGTAGACCGACTCCTGCCTGCATCTACTATTACTACTCCACACATCGACCGCTATCCAGCATGCATCTAGAGTATTAAGTTCATAAGAACAGAGTAATGCATTAAGAAAGATGACATGATGTAGAGGGATAAACTCAAGCAATATGATATAAACCCCATCTTTTTATCCTCGATGGCAACAATACAATACGTGCCTTGCAACCCTTTCTGTCACTCGGTAAGGACACCGCAAGATCGAACCCAAAGCTAAGCACTTCTCCCATGGCAAGAAAGATCAATCTAGTAGGCCAAACCAAACTGATAATTCGAAGAGACTTGCAAAGATAACTCAATCATACATGTAAAAATTCAGAGAAGATTGAAATATTTCTCATAGATAAACTTGATCATAAACCCACAATTCATCGGATCTCGACAAACACACCGCAAAAAGAGTTTACATCGAATAGATCTCCACAAGAGAGGGGGAGAACATTGTATTGAGATCAAAAAAAGAGAAGAAGCCAACTAGCTAATAACTATGGACCCGAAGGTCTGTGGTAAACTACTCACAACTCATCGGAAGGGCTATGGTGTTGATGTAGAAGCCCTCCGTGGTCGATTCCCCCTCCGGTAGAGCGCCGGCGAAGGCTCCAAGATGGGATCTCGCGGATACAAAAGGTTACGGTAGCGGAAATATTTCTTCGGTGGCTCCCTGGATGTTTTCGGGGTACGTAGGTATATATAGGATGAAGAAGTACGACAGTGGCCGCCCGAGGGGCCCATGAGATAGGGGGGCGCGCCCTGTAGGGGTGGGCGCGCCCTCCACCCTCGTGGCCGCCTTGGCTGCTTATTGGCTTGCACTCCAAGTCCTCTGGATCACGTTTGTTCCAAAAATCACGCTCCCGGAGGTTTCATTCCGTTTGGACTCCATTTGATATTCCTTTTCTTCGAAATACTGAAATAGGCAAAAAACAGCAATACGGGCTGGGCCTCCGATTAGTAGGTTAGTCCCAAAAATGATATAAATGTGTAAAATAAAGCCCATAAACATCCAAAACAGGTAATATAATAGCATGGAACAATCAAAAATTATAGATACGTTGGAGACGTAGCAGGGCTCACTGACGATTCATTGGCGCCATTGTTTGGCCAAAAGAACGCTCCCGCGTGATGCACAAGCTTGCGTTGTAAGCCATCTGCGGCAGCAGGGTGACAAGACATGCGATAGGAGGACGAAAGGCCACGTACACATACGGTTAATAAAAAAACATTTGCGATTGAATTACCTACTATACACCTGTCCTGGTTTATAAGTAGGATTTAACTAATAAAATAGGAATGCATGTCACCAAAGCTTATATAGTTGGATTCGTATTTGAACATAGTTTCCAATTATATAATTTTTATAACATGCATTAACATTTTCTTGGTTAAATTTGAGGGCAAAGTATGGCACATAATATAAAAGGGACTATAGACCAAGACAGAGGTAGTAGCACACGGCCGCTCTCTACGCAGCGACGCAAGTGTTGGCCGGCTTGTAGGCGACCATTTCCTGCATGTTCAACTTCTCTATGCGTGTGGTTTCTTGCGGTTGAGGCGGCCGCGGCGCGCTCTGCCCTCTCGCGTCCCTCCAGGTGCTCTGCCCTCATCCTTCCATGCGCGTTGGCAGTGTTTGGGGCCGGTGCACGATCACGCACATTCGTGTGCATGCGGTTGCGCTGGGCGCGGCTCGCCAATGCAGTTACCCGATGAAAAACCTTCCATGCGGACGTGCCGAGAATCCAGGCCACCCGGCCCCCATTTATTCCTGCGGCCATTTACCTTCATCTCTCACGTCACACGACACAATAAGCACCTCAACGACGACACATACAGAGAGGACATCCAGCGGTTCCAATGGCGATCCCCGTGGCTCCAATGGCGCTCCCAGCGGCCGACAACAACAACGGCGGGCAGTTCACCATGCATCACATAGTGGACACCCATGTGAGGCGGAAGGCCCTCTTGGTGGTGTACACGAACGATCCGATGTCGGTGGAGAGCTCCATTCAAACTATGGAGCAGTTCCTTGCCGAGGACAAGCACCATGTGGTCGGCTTCGACCTTGAGTACACCATCGGTCGTGCCGGGCACGATCAGAAGGTTGTCGTCGCCCAGTTGTGCGTGCGACATGACGTCCTCGTCTACCACTACCACCTAGCCCCAAGGCCTTGCGAGCATTTCTCCAGTTTTATCAACAGCTCCGACTACAAGTACGCTGCGGTGGACACCCCCAACGATCTAAAAGCGCTCAAAGTTTTGGGCTTGAAATGCCCGAATCTTGTCAACATCCAGGACCACTACAAGGTCTGGGGCAGCGCCAAGAACAAACTGAACTCCTTGGTTGACCTCGCCTCGGCCATCATCGACCCCTACTGCATGAAGATGAAGGATGAGAGCAAGAAGGACAAGGACACCTGACACAGTGTTTCGCATCAGAGACTGGATGAAGAACACGTCAAGTACGCGACCAATGACGCATACACAAGCTACGAGATGTACAGGCAGATCGTTGACATGAGGAAGTGTCTTGTTCATGACCCAGCCAAGGGATCGAGCCATAGAGCAGTGGCGAAAGAGTCACAAGAAGTAGATGACTAGACGATCGTTTCTCCTACTTTAGAATGCATGCAATTGTTTATTAAGGTGTGTGCGAATGATTTGTATAGTCACTTATGTAATTTGATGTTTATTTCAGTTATTCTTCTGTAGACAGAGCAAATCACACGGCTTATTAGCACCAATCGTCTGTGTTACTATTGGTCTTCGCACACATTTTTTTATCACGGACCTGTTTGCCGCGTATCACACACATATTGTTCAGTTGAACCATTTCCATTATGTTGCGCAATAAAGGCTGCAAAGAGGGATCTACAGTAGCAAGGACCAGCTTCCCTACCGATAGCTCATCTAACAGAACTCCCAAGTTAAGTGTGCTTAGGCTCGAGTAGTCATGAGATGGGTGACCGGATGGAAAGTGGACTCGATATTAACTTGTTGGATGGGCAACTGCAAAGGTTTATTATACACCTTTGTATTATAAACCTTTGTACTAACCCATCCCATCTAGTTAATATTGAGGTCTTTGTTTTGTAATTTTTGACATTTTTTGTTTTCTAAACACATGTTGATTGGCTTGAAGAAGGTCTATCTTGTTACTTTTTGATAATTGTTTATATGCAAGCAACTAGTTTGTATTTTTCAAAGTTTTTTGTACGAACGGAATCGCACACGAACTTACTATAGTAACTGTCTGTGTTATAATTTCTCATCGCAAACAGTTCATTCGAGTGGGTTGTTTGCTGTGTATCACACACATCTGGTTTACACGAATCGTTTGTGTTCTTTTGGCTGATCGCAAATGCCACATATCACACACATCTTGTTAAGATGAACCATTTCCATTCTCTTGCCTAATCGAAAACAGTTTGTCCGAGTGAACCGTATGCCGTATATCACACACACCTTGATCTGGCTGACCGTTTCTGTTGCATTCCCTAATAACACACAGTTCATCAGAGGGAACTGTATGCCGTATATCGCACACACATTGATATGGATGCACGTTTATGTTGTTCTTCCTCATTGCAAACAGTTCTGCTGGATCAACCGTATGCCCTGCATCGCACACGCAACTAAAATCAGAACCGTGTTTGATGCATCGGTCATCACAAATGTTTTGGACATTTTTGACGGTTCTCTGACACCACCGTTTGCGATTATTGCATCGGACACAGTTTCTCGAAGGGTCTCTGATCGTAGTGTCGCGTTAGCAGCATCCGGCAGTAGTGTCTCCTTTGTTGCAACCTAAGGAAACTTTCTAGAGATAAGTAGTTGAAGCATTAGTCCCTTAAGCTATGTTAACATTAATTACCAAATTTCACTAAAGGGATTATATACACTTTCACGTGGTCCATATAAAACTCTCGCAACTGATGGACACACCGACCAAGAGAAGATTGTCCTGCCACAGTCTATGCTATGGATTTCGGAGATTGTTGGGTCAACATCAATACAAGCGATGTTGTTAATGATGTCGGGGGGGCTGCGGGTTGTGTTGCACATGTATCTTCGTCCTTCCTTAGCGCCTGGAGCAAAACTCGCGACGAGATCATGGATCAGATCATTATTGAAGCTTTTATCTTTGCGTGATGGTGTGGTTTTACCCAAGCTCCATGGATTTGCGCAAGTGATCATGTCGAATGATTGCTTGATCCGGTGCCCCCTTCTGATAGAGATTGGAGACATAGCTAGTTAGTTAACTTCTTTTTTTATTCATCGTCTAAGAGGAATGCCAATCAATCAGCACATCTTTGTGCAAAGTTAGCATGCACATTGATGGTGAAGTGTTGTTGGTTGAATTCGGGTCTGTACTTTTCCCGTTAGCAGCACAGGCTGCCCTGACTATTTATAAAACTTTTTATATTCCATGCAAAAAAATAGTCGAGGTTTGTAGGTGAGCATACTTTTTGTCAAAATGCAAACTCAGTGGTGCCTAGGATCCGAAAGCAATTTTTAGTTAGGAATTTGTTGATCCATAGTAGCATATGGGTAGAACTCCCCCTAAAAGTGGTTATACATGTTGGGCTAAGTCCCTTCACATGGAGGTGTGTTGGCAGCCCAACATCAGCCCATAAGTCCAACACATGTCAGCCGTTGATCTTCGCTGCATCCAACGGTTGAGAGCGCTTCTAAGGGAAGTGAGGTAAGGAGAAAACCCTAGCCACTCCACACCTGCTGTAGGTGGCTGCCATTTTCGTGAGAGTGAGAGAGAGAGAGCACACAAGAGAAAACACAACCTGAGAGAAAGGAAGAAGAAGAAGCAGAGGTTCTGTCTAGATTTGTTGCATCTGACTAGACAGTGTTCAAGCTGGTGGTTGGAGGCTCAAACGTGCTTGGATCGACCCCAAACTTGGTGAGCTCGTTCCTTACTTTGAGTACTTCGATCTGGTTAGCTGGTTTGAGGATTGGGTCAGTGGAGCATCAGATTTGAGAGTGGTTTTGTCAGCTCGGACTGCTGCAGTTTCAGAACAGAGTAGTTTTGGAAGATGAACAGTTTGGGTAGGCAAACGATGTCCGATTGAGCTGAAATTTGAAGGGGATCTCAAGAACTCGTGTGTCTACTTGTCTGCCAAATTTGGCGTTGTTTGGTTTAGCGGTTTAAGAGCATTTTGCAAAACACTGGAGGGTACAGAAGCTGTGTAAACTCTGCTGTGCTGAAATCTTGCCTCTTGTGGTTGTTGTTGCTGTTGCCGGTTGGCAACGTGGAGAGTGTGTTGTAAATCTCTCTAGAGGTTCTAGAGAAGACTTTGTGCTCATCATTCTCATAGTGAAGTTGCATGGACTGGTCGGTCCAGAGCCGTGGTTTTTTACTCCTCAAGTTAAGGAGGTTTTTCCACGTTAAATCCTGTGTCACATGTGCATGTTGTTTGTGTTATTCCGTTGCTTACTTGTTGGTTGAAGCTGTCCTTAAAGTTCATCACAAGTGGAGGGGGCTGTGTAGTGTGCATATTTTCCATGTTGGTGAATTTGTGCAGCACATTATTGCTGTCCAGTCCCAACAAAGTGGTATCAGAGCCTTGGTTTGCTTGTGCAAATTGTTGAGTTTCTTGTGGTGAAAGATGGAAGTGAATACCAGCAGGATGATATCTTTGAATGGTACAAATTATCAAGCATGGAAGGGCGAGATGGAGGACTTGTTGTATATGAAAGAATACTAGAAGCTAGTGTTCTCCACTGAGATGCCGGAGGGCATTGAGGAAGGTCAGTGGAAGCTACTTCATCGCCAAGCTTGTGGGTTCATTCGGCAATGGATCGATGACAATGTTTTGAACCATATCATTGATGAGACACATGCACGCACCTTATGGCAGAAATTGGAAGAGTTGTTTGCCTGGAAAGAAGGTACAAACAAGATGTTCTTGATCAAACAATTGATGTGCTTGAGGTACAAAGAGGGCATTCTAATTGCAGATCATGTGAACACATTCCAAGGCATTATAAAACAGCTTTCTTCAATGGGAATAACATTTGAAGATGAAGTGAGAGCTTTGCTGCTACTAGGCTCATTACCGGACAGCTGGGAGACCTTTAAGGTCACGGTTTGCAATTCAACACCTAATGGAGTTGTCACTTGGAATCTTGTGAAAACCAGGGTACTAAATGAAGAGTCCAGAAAGGTGGCTGAAGCTAGTTCTTCCTCACATTCAGAGGTGTTGGTCACTCAGTCCAGAGGGAGAAGTAAGAGCAGAGGTCCAGGTAAAGGGGCAGAAAGAGGTAGGAACAAATCAAAAAGTAAGTATGCTGATTATGAGTGCCATCACTGCCATCAGAAGGGCCACATTAAGTAGCAATGTGACAAGTGGAAGAAAGACAAAAAGAAAAAGAAGAAGCAAGATCAGAAGCAAGTTGACAGTGATAGTGACACAGAGGGCAACCGAGTTACTGTAGTAGAAAAGGACATCATGCTTGTTATGCATGAAGAAAATGAGGGCAGATTTGGTTCCACTGTTGAGGAGAGGATCACTGTTGTTTCCGATGAAACCTTCAACCTTGTGGATGGTGACGAGATGATTTGGATACCGGACAACGATGCTACCATTCATGCTACATATCGTAGAGAGCTCTTCACTAACTATACATCAGGTGATTTTGGTGTTATGAAGATGGGGAACAATGATAGAGCAGCCATCATTGGAAAAGGAGATGTGCATTTCGAGACGGCAAATGGTACAAGGTTAGTTCTCAAATCTGTGAGGCGTGTCGGGGCACTTCGTCTCAATATTATTTCAGTTGGTTTGCTTGATGGAGATGATTACTTGAGCAGTTTTGGAAAAGGACAGTACAAGCTCACCAAAGGCAACATGATTGTTGCAAGAGGTAAAATGGTCTCAGTGTTGTATCATGTTCATGCTAAGCTCTTTAGTGCTTCTGTCAATGCACTAGAGAAGGATGATCATTGTGCTCTATGGCACAAGAGACTTGGGCACATGAGTGAGAAGGGGATGATAGTGCTAGTGAAGAAAAAATTGTTGAAGGGTGTGAAAGGAGTTCACATCAAGAAATGTTCAGATTGTCTAGCAGGGAAGCAACATCGAGTTGCCTTCAAGACTCTACCTCCTCACAAGAAGCCCGAGAAGCTGGACTTGATACATTCCGATGTTTGCAAAATGTCGGTAAGATCTCTTGGTGGTGCTAAGTACCTTTTGACTTTTATTGATGAATTTTCCAGAAAAGTTTGGGCCTTCACTTTGAGGACCAAAGATCAAGTACTAGGTGTATTCAAGCAATTCCAAGCCTCGGTTGAGAGAGAAACTGAAAAGAAGATCAAGTGCATTCGCATTGATAATGGAGGAGAGTACATTGGGCCATTTGATGCATATTGCAAGCAGCAAGGTATTAGGCATCAATTTTCTCCCTCAAAGACACAACAGCTGAATGGTCTTGCTGAGAGGATGAACATGACAATTGTGAAGAGAGTTAGATGCTTGTTACCAAGTGCAAAGCTACATAAACACTTTTGGGGTGAGGCTTTGATGACTGCAGTTTATCTTATTAATCTCTCACCAAGTTATCCTTTGCAAGGAGATGTTCCTAACAGGGTCTGGTGTGACAAGGACGTCTCATATGACCACCTGAAGGTTTTTGGGTGCAAGGCCTTTGTTCATATTCCTCAAGATGAAAGGTCAAAGCTTGATTCGAAGACACGACAGTGTATCTTTCTTGGCTATGGTGGTGATGAGTTTGGCTACAAGTTGTTTGACCCTATAGCAAGGAAAGTTGTTAGAAGCCGTGATGTTGTGTTTGTTGAAGACCAAACAATTGAGGATATTGTGAAGACAAAGGGGCAGGTTCCTCCTCCTCAGCAGCAAGACATGATTGATTCTGACCCAGTTCCTGCAGCTCCAGCTCATGTGCATGTTGAAGCAGATGCAGAAGATGTACAAGATGATGTACATGGTGGTGCAGGTGAAGAAGATGCTCCCCAACAGCAGCAGCAAGAGTATGATGCTGAATTTGATGATCCGGATCAACAGGAAGCACCAGCACCAGAAAGTCCACCAGCTGCTCCACTCAGAAGATCCAATAGGGGTCGAATTCCTTCCAGCGGGTATCCCTGAGATCAATGCGTGGTGTTATTATCTGACGGTTCAGAACCTGAATGCTTTGCAGATGCAATGGAAGATGAGCACAAGAAGGAGTGGAAAAAGGCTATGCAAGAAGAGATGGATTCCTTGCATAAGCATCATTCTTATGAGTTGGTGAAGTTTCCCAAGGGCAAGAAAATTTTGAAGAACAAGTGGGTCTACAGAATCAAGCAAGAAGAGCACACATCATATCCAAGGTACAAGGCCAGGCTAGTTGTAAAAGGATTCGGCCAGAGAAAAGGCATTGACTATGATGAGATCTTTTCTCCGGTTGTGAAGATGACATACATAAGAGTAATCCTTGGCATGGAAGCAAGTCTCAACTTGGAGGTTGAGCAAATGGATGTGAAGACTGCATTTCTTCATGGTGAGTTGGAGGAAGAAATATACATGGAGCAACCTGAGGGGGTTTCTTGTGAAAGGCAAAGAAGACTATGTGTGCAAGCTGAAGAAAAGTCTCTATGGCCTGAAACAAGCACCAAGACAATGGTACATGAAGTTTGAAACTGTCATGGGGGAGCAAGGCTACAAGAAGTGTAGCTCAGACCATTGTGCGTTTATTCAGAGGTTCTCAGGTGATGAATTCATCATATTATTGCTCTATGTTGATGATATCCTGATTGTTGGCAAGAATGTCTCTAGGATTGCTAAGTTGAAGAAGGAGTTGAGCAAATGTTTGCCATGAAAGACTTAGGTCCAGCAAAGAACATTCTCGGAATGAGAATTGAGTGAGACATAAATTGCAACAAGTTGTACTTGTCTCAAGAGAAGTATATTGAGAAGGTACTTCAGAAGTTCAGGATGGAAAATGCTAAAGTTTGAGTTGTCCACTAGCAGCCCATTTAAAGTTGAGCAGAAAGCAATGTCCTACCACTGATGAGCAGAAAAAAGGAAATGCATCATGTTCCTTATGCTTCAGCGGTTGGGAGTTTGATGTATGCTATGGTGTGTACAAGGCCTGCCATTGCTCATGCGGTTAGTACTATGAGCAGATTTATGTCCAATCCAGGAAGACCTCATTGGGAAGCCGTGAAGTGGATTTTGAGATATCTCCGGGGTAGCACAAATCTGAAACTTTGCTTTGATGATGGTGAGGCCAAGCTGATTGCCTTTTCAGATTCTGACATGGCTGGAGATGTTGACAGAAGGAAGTCTACTTCAGGTTACTTGGTTACCTATGCAGGGGGAGCAGTGTCATGGCAAAGTAGGCTGCAAAAGTGTGTGGCATTGAATACAATTGAAGCTGAATTCGTTGTAGTAACAGAGGCGAGCAAAGAGCTATTGTGGCTGAAACGGTTGGCTTGTGAGCTTGGTCTTAAGCAAGACAAGTATGTGTTGTTTTGTGACAACCAAAGTGTTATCCACTTGAGTAAGAATGCAAGTTTTCATTCAAGGTCTAAGCATATAGAAGTCCGTTATCATTGGATTCGAGATGTGTTGTATTCCAAGAAAAGGCAATCTGAGAAGGTTCACACCGATGACAATGGGGCTGATATGTTAACTAAAGTGGTGACAAGGAAGAAGCTCGAAGTATGTCGCCGGCTCGCTGGCATGGCTGCCGAAAGGCAGTGAGACCCTCCATGATGTCGAAAGGGGGAGTTTGTTGGGCTAAGTCCCTCCACATGGAGGTGTGTTGGCAACCCAACATCAGCCCATAAGTCCAACACATGTCAGCCGTTGATCTTCGCTGCATCCAACGGTAGAGAGCGCTTCTAAGGAAAGTGAGGCAAGGAGAAAACCCTAGCCACTCCACACCGGCTGGAGGTGGCTGCCATTTTCGTGAGGGTGAGAGAGAGAGCACACAAGAGAAAACACAACCTGAGAGAAAGGAAGAAGAAGAAGTAGTGGTTCTGTCCAGATTTGCTGCATTTGACTAGACATTGTTCAAGCTGGTGGTTGGAGGCTCAAACGTGCTTGGATCGACCCCAAACTTGGTGAGCTCGTTCCTTACTTTGAGTACTTCGATCTGGTTAGCTGGTTTGAGGATTGGGTCGGTGGAGCATCAGATTTGAGAGTGGTTTTGTCAGCTCTGACTGCTGCAGTTTCAGAACAGAGTAGTTTTGGGAGATGAACAGTTTGGGTAGGCAAACGATGTCCGATTGAGCTGAAATTTGGAGGGGATCTCAAGAACTCGTGTGTCTACTTGTCTGCCAAATTTGGTGTTGTTTGGTTCAGCGGTTTAAGAGTAGTTTGCAAAACACTAAAGGGTACAAAAGCTGTGTAAACTCTGCTTTGCTGAAATCTTGCCTCTTGTGGTTGTTGTTGCTGTTGCCGGTTGGCAACGTGGAGAGTGTGTTGTAAATCTCTCTAGAGGTTCTAGAGAAGACTTTGTACTCATCATTCTCATAGTGAAGTTGTGTGGACCGGTCGGTCCATGGCCGTGGTTTTTTACTCCTCAAGTTGAGGAGGTTTTTCCACGTTAAATCCTATGTCACATGTGCATGTTGTTTGTGTTATTCCGCTGCTTACTTGTTGGTTGAAGCTGTCCTCAAAGTTCATCACAAGTGAAGGGGGTTGTGTAGTGTGCATATTTGCCGTGTCGGTGAATTTGTGCAGCGCATTATTGCTGTCCAGTCCCAAAAATACATAATGTCCATATAATTTAGGGTGAGGTTTGCAGGTGGGCACCTTCAATAAGTCCCCTTAAAAACTCCACCTTGGTTTATGGCGGGCGGGTGACAGCGGCTTACAATGGACGGCGGTGGTCGCGACATGGTGGGTATGGCGATGATGTGTTGGCACGCCACTTTTTTTGAACACAGTACAGACGCAAGCGCTGATATAAAAGCGCATGCACTCACCCCTATGAACGCACACACGCACACCCTACCCCTATGAGCACCTCCCAAAGACTGAGACGGCATATCATCTTGAAATTTACGAAGTCACCGTAGGCACCTCGTCGTCGATGGGAACGTCTCCTTCCATTGAATGTGCATCGCCGGAAATCCTGAAATAAATCCAGTAATAAATGCGAGCACCAGGATTTGAACCCTAATGGATTGGGGATACCACAGTCCCTCTAACCATCCAATACAGGTTGGCTCGCGACATGCCATTTTTAGGGGTGTCCCTCTAACCATCTAACCACAGGTTGGTTCGCGGCGCGCCACTTTTAGGGGGAAGGTTTGCGGGAAGATCTTTTCCATGGCAGCGGTGCATTGGCATGACACTTTTAGGTGAAGGTTTACGAGACGATCTTTTTCCCATAGATACAATAGATACAGGAGAAGTTGGGCTGATTATACAAGGAACCCTAGAAAAATTTGCATTTACAGGATTTGTTGGAGAAGTTTTTTGGGCACAACTCACCCTGAACCAGGAAAGGGGATTTGTTGAAGATGCTCTTAGCTACTAAGAGGGCAGCCCGGTGCACATAGCTTCCACTTATGCAGAGTCAAGAAGGGTCCAAGCACTTTGAGTTCTTCCACTTATGCAGAGTCAAGAAGGGTCCAAGCACTTTGAGTTTTTTGTACCCAACCTTTTGCATTTTTGGACTCGGAACCCGTGACCTCACAGCAGCAAAGCAAACGTGATGGCATGCTTTGTCTAATGCAATGAGTTTCTGTGTGATATGAAAGTCTCATGGAGATGGGTCCGTCTCAAAGGGGCTGAATTTAGTTCCTAAAGACTTGAAAAGGTAAGTATTTCAGGTTTTAACTGTTCAAAATTCCATCCGCATAATGTGCTACTTCCCTAGTAGACGTTCAACCTCGAAGCAAAAAAAAAAAAAAAAACATTTCCGCTGCAAGACCAGAAAAAACAAACAGAAAACAGCTTGCTTTGCTTGTGTTCGCAGTATTACAGGATAAGCAAACCAGCTTGAGCTGCTGTTGATGTTTCGACACACACACACACACACACAAACAACATTTCCTTTTTCCGGAAGGTTGAAACTACACCACACACAGCCTACGTCTAGACGGCTGAGGGAAGATAATCTTCCCCTAACTGCAATTCACAAGAGACTCTATTATTGTTGTGAATTGCAGCAACTAAACTGGATCATATCCCCATCATGTGATCCAGGCCTGGCTGGGGAGGCACCCCCATGCCAGGTCCTCCCATGCCGCCCACAGTCACGTTATGCAGCAGTTGTTGCAGCCAGCGCCTTGTCGCGGGGTCATCCTTCGTTTCAGATATATAAGCACGATTAGTATCTGGTCGGTAACTTTGTTCCATTTGATTTCAGTTCATGAATGAATTGGTAACGACAGATATGTTAGCATGACTCACCCTAAGAGAGATGTTGAATGTCCCATCTTTCAGCATGTCAGGGAGGCAATTATGGAGTGCAACACAGGCCCTGCGGAGGAAGACAAAAATTAGCACATGGGAAGATAGATGTAAAATCATTTCGTGAAATACGAATGGCAGCACAAACCTGGGGTTATCTGACAGCCTGAGGTAACATCGGATAATGTGCTTCAGCAACCTTGTGGAAGGCTGATCAGCTAGTGATATTACCATATTTCCTAAAACGCTGCCCACAGCATAGAAACGCTCAGGGGTGGCACAGACGTAACGCAGTCCAATATCATCCAGCAGAATCTTTTGGACAATGAAGGTAGCGACCTGTTTATGCATATTTGATTAAATTAGTGAAATTGGACTGACAGCTAAGCAATTATATCACTATCTGTATAAGACCCCGTTTGGAGTAGCCTCAGCTTGTATTCTGCCAAAGAAATCTTAAGCACCTCAAAATATTCAACTCCTGTGGGTTATACAGGAAAGATGTTGCGAAAACGTTGGCATATTTATGTGTCCACAAAGTTATTGATCTTCCAGTCCAAGTGATAACTGATAATAGTAATATAGCGTTCCACAAGAACTTCAGACAGCAAAATAAAATTTTTGTAAAGAACAGCAATTTGATCTTTTCTAGGGCTAAACAGAAAAGAAAGATTGTGATAGTTAGACGAGGATTGAGATGGTCAGATACATACGGTTTTTGATAGTTCACTGCCCATCTCCATGGTACGCAAGCACAGAGGAATTATTTCAGTTTGCAGCAGAAAGCCGATAACTTCAGTATCATCAACCTGCATGCATAATAATGCGGTAAAGAAGCTTCTTCCAAAGGCAGGAAGAAAACATTTGGTATTTGGACACACATGCGGCTTATTCCAAAAGAAAGAAGAAAACATTAGATAGAACATTGCTTGTTTATAAGCTACTCAATTGTTTATCTCTTCATTACACAACAAAGTAACAAGGATGTATCCCTTGTGACCTTATTAGATTCATTGTTCATGCCAGGGTATTGGAATTAAAACAACATGAAGCTTCATTGGTTGTAGAATTAGTGAAAGGATCGTGTTTAATATATAACATTGCAGAGTTGGATGCATGATACAAAATTGGTTAGTTCACGTAACAATGTACAAAATATACTCCCTCCTTCCATCTATATAGGGCCTAATGCATTTTCTAAGACCGTCTTTGACTATTGACAAGATTAATAGTACATGACATGCACAATGTGAAAATTATATCATCGAAAGCTCCTTTCACACACGAATTTAACGGTGTGCTTTGTGTAAGTTGCATGTCATATATTATTGCTCTAATATTTGGTCAAAGTTAGCCTCGAAAAGCGCATTAGGCCCTATATAGATGGAAGGAGGGAGTACCTTAACAAGAGCACCGATGACACCCAAGCTGGTAAGCCGCAAGTACTCAAAAGGCCTTGTCTTGCTGAATGTATTCAGGAACGGGTACAAGAACAGCGGCACATGAGCTGAACGGAACAAATGGACAGAGAGAAGAAAATGAATCGCTAACAACAACAATATCAAAAGCCGAATGGCTCTTTTGTCATATCAAGCTACTAGGAATCAGGATACGTGAGACACAATGCAAATGGCTGAATTCGTTACCATGTAAGAAAGGGATTCTGGTGTCAGGGTGCGATGCAACACACTGCAATTATTGTAATACAAACACACAAAATTAGACAATAAAGATACGCAATAAATCTAATAACATGGGAACCTTCAAGCAATTTTGTGAATGTAATCCTTTTTATTTTGAGCTGTACCTGAAGAAGTGCAAGTGCGTTGCAGACTCGGTTTGATGCACCTGGCGACAAAACTGGGGGTGAAAGTGCGGGGTAGATGGACACAATTTCCTGCGGTTGTTTCCAAGTTATCAAATATACCAAGTGAGTAAGGCAGGTCAAACTTTGACAAGTTGCATCCAAAACAGCAAGTGCCGACTTGAAAACACGAATAGAATAGTGACTGCTTTCACAGTTGGACAACATAAACACATCATAAGGTAAAGAAGTAGGCTCATTGCTCCCAGTTATTTTATCTAATATTCGAAGCATACAAACCATAAACATCGAAGACAGATGAATTAAGCATACCTGAAGTAGTGCCGCAATTGTGCCAAAAGAGTGCCAGAGAAGCGGGGCCAGGTCTTGAAATATCTCTCGTTTCTGAAATGGCGAGTACATTTTTTGTTACTGATGTATAGCATGCTAATGACTGAACGAACACACAGTCTGCAATTGTTCAGTTCATGGCAACCCAAAATTAAGCTACAATCGCTCTGTTCATGATAACTTAAAATTAAGCTAGCATCGATCCTAGAGGCCACGAACCACAAAACCCGTCCTCAGTGACGAGGCGCTAGAACCCTAGAACTAGAAGAGCACGCGACGGACCTTCGACAGCTCGAGGAGGGCGTTCTCGCGCAGCTCGCGGTCGCAGAGGTCGAGCACCAGCTGCTCCGCCGACGCCATCTTCCTGGGCTCCTGCGCCGCCGAGGCAGCGCCGCCGGCGCCTCCACCGATCGAGGAGGGAGACGGCGGCGAGGCCCCTGCGAAGGAGGAGGGCTCGGGGACGGAAGACTGCAGGTTCGCCATTACTGCACAAAAACGGCGGAGCACCGTCACTAGTTTTTCCAGACAGAAAAGACAGCAACCGCAACCAATCGAGTCGCCATTCTGCGCGGATCGCACGCAGCGGCCCAGTGCGTCCGCGCACGCCGGCGGCCGCCGCAAGCACGGGACGGATCGAGGAGTTCGCAAAAAACCAGCGCAGGTTTGGAGGATTACCGAACGAATCAGTTCGATCGACTTCGGG